>NW_026948778.1:2500-5000 GCF_035770615.1 Melospiza melodia melodia
CTGCTTCGCCCGTCGAGCGACGGCCGGCCGTCCGGCCGTGGCACCCGTCGGCGGCCGATGTGGAAATGGCGAGGGAGCGGGTGGCGGGGGCGCCTTCGGGGCTCGGAGGAGGCGGCTCCTCCGGCCCTTCCCGCACCGGGGAGCGGGGCTTTGCCGCGCCGGCGGAGCTCCCGCTCTCGGGCCGAGCGGTGCCCCTCGCGCGGCCGAGGGCCGAGCCCTCCGGGCGTTCCGGGCCGCGCTTCGGGGCGCGCGCGCGCGCGCGGGGCGCGGCGCGCTCGGCGGTCGGGCCGCGTCCCCGCGCCGGCGGGGCGGCCCGAGCCGCGGCGGTCCTCTCGGGCGCAGCGCCGGGCTACTGAGGGAAACCCCGGGCCCCGAGAAGGACGCGGCGGTGGTGGCGGCAGACGGCGGGCGCGCCCCCGCCGGTGGACGCTCCCCCGAGGGCGGCAGCGGGGGAGGCACCCCGGCGGGGCCATGCAGGTCGTTTCCCTCGCCCCAGGGCCAGGTACCTAGCGCTCCGCGCCTCGGCGGTTCCCCCCCAGGTTTCCCCCCTCGGCGTCGCCAAACGCGGTGCCGAAAGGGGGCCGGCGAGCCGGGCGGCGGTTTAAAGACTCGGGCGGCTCGGCGCGGCCCGCCGTGGCGGCGGCGGTGCCGGCGGCGGCGGCGGCGGCGGCGGCGGTTGTCGCCGGGCGGCGGTGCGGCGCCACTGAGGGGTGGGGAGCAGCTACTCCCGCCGAGCCCCTGCGGTGGTGTCCGCGGCCGCCGGCCGCGCTCCCTCCGTCGTGGTCGTCGTCGTCGTCGTCCCTGCCGCACGCGCGCGCGGGGGTAACCGCGCCGCGCCGGGGAGGGGCGCCCTGCCCCCCCCTCTCCGCGGCCCGGCCTCGGCGGAGAGGCCGCGGCGCGCGGTCGGCCGCGGGGGCCGACCCGCTCGCCTCGTCGTAACGGGCGACGCCGGCAGAGAGCGCCCGCTCTCTGCCTTTCCTCGGCCGCGGGGTTGCGGCCGCCGGGGCCCGCCGCGCTCTCTCCTCGGCCCGCTTGCCGCGGTGTCTCGCGCGCGCGGCGCCGCGTCCCGCGCGTCCGGCCCCTCTCCCCTCGGCGGCCTTTCCTCCTCGAACGCACCGGCGGCGCCGTCCGCCGGCCGTCCCCCGCCCGGCTCGATCGCCCGCCCGCCCGGGGGGCGAGCGTCCGGCGGGCCCTCCGTCGGCGGAGGCCCGCGAGCGCGGGCGACCCCGTGCCGAGCGGCGGCGGCGCCGCTCGACGGGTGTCCCCCCCCAGCGGGGACGGTCGGCCGGAGGGCGCCCGCCGTCGCCGGCGGCGGTCCCGTCCCGGGCCCTGCACGTCGCGTCCTCCGTCGCCCTTCCCGGCCGCGTGTGGGCCGTAGGAAGGCGTGCGGGCGGCCGCGGGGGCGCTTCCCCCGCCCGGTCTCCGCGTGAAAACGAGGAGAGCGGGCGTTGCCCCCCGGCTCAGCGCCGTACGCCTTCCGCCGGGCGCGTGCCGAGGCAAGGGGCCCCGGCGGTGCGACGCGGCGGCGGGGGCCCCGGGAGTGCGGCCCCGGCGACGGCGGGGCCTGCCGTCCGGCAGGCCTCGGGCGCTGGCGACGCCGGCTCGGGTCTCGGTGGCGTCCGCCTCCGGGGCCGGCGGCGGAGCGCGTCCGCCCGGACGCTGGCCCGCCCGGCGGGAGCGGTCCCGCCGGGCGGGAAGGCGCGCCGGCGGCACGGCCGTCGTCGCGTGCCGTCTCGAGCGGGGTGAGGCCGCCGTGGAAGAGAGAGAGCCGGCCGCGCGGCGGCGCGGCGGCGCGCCGCGAGCCCCGCGGTGAAGGGGGCCGAAGGGGAGCCGGCGTGTGCGGGGGCCGACGGCCGCGCCCCCGGCCGCGTGTGGCCCGAGCCGTGTGTGTGTGTGTGCGCGTCGTCCCGTGAAAGCGAGAGCGGGCGGGCCGCCGTGCCCCCCGCGTGCCCGGCGCGCGCCGCGTGGCCCTCCGCGCGGAGGCCGGGCCGAGCCCGGGCGCCTGGGCCGCCTCCGAAGGACGGCATGTGAGGTCGGCGTCTCCCCTCGCGGGGGGAGGCGGTCGGGGGCGCGGGCTCCCCCGCCTCTTGGCGGTCCTTCGGAGCGTGGGCTTCTCCGATCTCTTTTTTTCCCCTTCCGTTTCTCTGTGTGCTCGTACGGTCGAAGCCAGGCGCGCGCCCGCGCGTCCTCGGCGCGAGAGACAAAGGGGCCGCTCGGCCTGAGCGGCGCCCGAAAGCCAGACAACTCTTAGCGGTGGATCACTCGGCTCGTGCGTCGATGAAGAACGCAGCTAGCTGCGAGAATTAAAATTAATGTGAATTGCAGGACACATTGATCATCGACACTTCGAACGCACTTGCGGCCCCGGGTTCCTCCCGGGGCTACGCCTGTCTGAGCGTCGCTTGACGATCAATCGCCGTCCGGGGGCCACCCCGGCGGCGCGGCTGGGGTCGCCTCGCAGGCCCGTTGCCCGCGGCGGCGGCGGCGGCGGCGGCGGCGG
>NW_026948778.1:12500-17500 GCF_035770615.1 Melospiza melodia melodia
GGGGGCGGTGTGGTGGCCTGAAGGGATGACCTTGGGGAGTGAGCGTGCGCACGGGGGGGGGGGGGGTCGGTGGGTGTGGCGCTGTATCTGTGTCTGTGTGCGGACGAGGGCCAAGGGCCGGCGGCTTCGTGCCGGCCCCGGGCGCCTCGGCACCGAGCCCCCACGGCCCCCTGGACTGAGGTCGAGGGCGGAAGACCTCTGCGTGGACCGTGAAAGAACCCGCCCGAAAGTGGCCGCCTGTGTGCTGGCGGTGGTGCCGGCGGCGGCCGCCTCTACCGGTGGGCGGGGCGGGGCGGGCGGGGCGGGGCGAGCCGCATCGGGGCCAGGGGGGCCGGGCTGTGTAGGCTCTCAGGAGGGCGTGGGTGGGACAGGGCGGGGCGGGGGCGGGGGCGCTGTTTCGCCAGTTCAGCGTGTCAGCAGGCAGACCACGGGGCACGGGTTGCCCGTCGGCTCGGCTGGGAGTGCTCTGGATACGAAAGGAGGAGAAATAAAATGTGCCAATCGTTATTGTCTGTTTGTTTTTTCCGGATGAGTTTCTCGTTCCAAGCGACTAGAGCGGCCATGAAGTAGGTATTAATCTGGAAAGCGGGGTGGGGTTCATTGCGCGGGACGGGGCCAATCGAGCCGTCTGGCTCCGGGGTGATATGAGGCTGTGAGCTTTGCCCGGCTCCGGGCTCGATGGGGACGGTGAGGCACCAGGTCTGCCCCGGGGCCCGGGACACCAGGTCTACCCCGGGGCCCGGGACACCAGGTCTACCCCGGGGCCGGGGACACCAGGTCTACCCCGCCGCCCGGGACACCAGGTCTACCCCGGGGCCGGCGGGACACCAGGTCTACCCCGTGGCCGGGGACACCAGGTCTACCCCGGATCCGGCGGGACACCAGGTCTACCCCGCCGCCCGGGACACCAGGTCTACCCCGGATGCGGCGGGACACCAGGTCTACCCCGTGGCCGGGGACACCAGGTCTACCCCGGGGCCTTGGACACCAGGTCTACCCCGGGGCCGGCGGGACACCAGGTCTACCCCGGAGCCTTGGACACCAGGTCTACCCCGCCGCCCGGGACACCAGGTCTACCCCGGGGCCGGCGGGACACCAGGTCTACCCCGTGGCCGGGGACACCAGGTCTACCCCGGATCCGGCGGGACACCAGGTCTACCCCGCCGCCCGGGACACCAGGTCTACCCCGGATGCGGCGGGACACCAGGTCTACCCCGTGGCCGGGGACACCAGGTCTACCCCGGGGCCTTGGACACCAGGTCTACCCCGGGGCCGGCGGGACACCAGGTCTACCCCGGCGGCCGGGACACCAGGTCTACCCCGGGGCCCGGGACACCAGGTCTACCCCGGGGCCGGCGGGACACCAGGTCTACCCCGGGCCCGGCGGGACACCAGGTCTACCCCGCGGCCGGGGACACCAGGTCTACCCCGCCGCCCGGGACACCAGGTCTACCCCGGGGCCGCCGGGACACCAGGACTACCCCGTGGCCGGGGACACCAGGTCTACCCCGGAGCCCGGGACACCAGGTCTACCCCGGATCCGGCGGGACACCAGGTCTACCCCGTGGCCGGGGACACCAGGTCTACCCCGTGGCCGGGGACACCAGGTCTACCCCGGGTCCGGCGGGACACCAGGTCTACCCCGTGGCCGGGGACAACAGGTCTACCCCGGATCCGGCGGGACACCAGGTCTACCCCGTGGCCGGGGACACCAGGTCTACCCCGGGGCCGGCGGGACACCAGGTCTACCCCGTGGCCGGGGACACCAGGTCTACCCCGTGGCCGGGGACACCAGGTCTACCCCGTGGCCGGGGACACCAGGTCTACCCCGGGGCCGGCGGGACACCAGGTCTACCCCGGATGCGGCGGGACACCAGGTCTACCCCGTGGCCGGGGACACCAGGTCTACCCCGGAGCCCGGGACACCAGGTCTACCCCGGATCCGGCGGGACACCAGGTCTACCCCGCGGCCGGGGACACCAGGTCTACCCCGCCGCCCGGGACACCAGGTCTACCCCGGGGCCGCCGGGACACCAGGTCTACCCCGTGGCCGGGGACACCAGGTCTACCCCGGAGCCCGGGACACCAGGTCTACCCCGGATCCGGCGGGACACCAGGTCTACCCCGTGGCCGGGGACACCAGGTCTACCCCGTGGCCGGGGACAACAGGTCTACCCCGGATCCGGCGGGACACCAGGTCTACCCCGTGGCCGGGGACACCAGGTCTACCCCGGATCCGGCGGGACACCAGGTCTACCCCGTGGCCGGGGACACCAGGTCTACCCCGTGGCCGGGGACACCAGGTCTACCCCGTGGCCGGGGACACCAGGTCTACCCCGGGGCCGGCGGGACACCAGGTCTACCCCGGATGCGGCGGGACACCAGGTCTACCCCGTGGCCGGGGACACCAGGTCTACCCCGGAGCCCGGGACACCAGGTCTACCCCGGATCCGGCGGGACACCAGGTCTACCCCGTGGCCGGGGACACCAGGTCTACCCCGTGGCCGGGGACACCAGGTCTACCCCGGGTCCGGCGGGACACCAGGTCTACCCCGTGGCCGGGGACACCAGGTCTACCCCGGAGCCCGGGACACCAGGTCTACCCCGGATCCGGCGGGACACCAGGTCTACCCCGTGGCCGGGGACACCAGGTCTACCCCGTGGCCGGGGACAACAGGTCTACCCCGGATCCGGCGGGACACCAGGTCTACCCCGTGGCCGGGGACACCAGGTCTACCCCGGGGCCGGCGGGACACCAGGTCTACCCCGTGGCCGGGGACACCAGGTCTACCCCGTGGCCGGGGACACCAGGTCTACCCCGTGGCCGGGGACACCAGGTCTACCCCGGATGCGGCGGGACACCAGGTCTACCCCGGATCCGGCGGGACTTAGTCGTATTTCGGCCGGTGCTGGGTAGACCTGTTGTCCCGGCCGGCTGCGGAAGTTCACCAAGGGGTCGCTGTTGCCGGCTGCCTCCGGCTGCCTCATCGTAAGAGGCGGCCTGCGGTGGCGCCTTTTCCCGGTCGAGCTCCATCAGTCCCCTTGGAGGCTTGGGCGCCTTCGGACTCATCTGTCCGTATTATGGGAGCGAGGTGACGGGCCGCATCCCCACAGGTTGGTTTCATGCCGTGCCTGTGTTTAAGGCGGAAGGGAGCGACCGTGCTGGTGCGGTCGGCAGGGCAGAGGAGGTGCCGCCTAGCCGGGACGAGTCTGTCTGTGGCTTTGTCCCGGCTCCCGTCTTTCCCGGAAAAGCTTGGCACAGCGAGGCCGAGAGAGAAGAGCTGCCGGAGAACCGGGGGCGATCTCCCCGCGAGGCCGAGAGAGAAGGGCTGCCGGAGAACCGGGGGCGATCTCCCCGCGAGGCCGAGAGAGAAGGGCTGCCGGAGAACCGGGGGCGATCTCCCCGCGAGGCCGAGAGAGAAGGGCTGCCGGAGAACCGGGGGCGATCTCCCCGCGAGGCCGAGAGAGAAGGGCTGCCGGAGAACCGGGGGCGATCTCCCCGCGAGGCCGAGAGAGAAGGGCTGCCGGAGAACCGGGGGCGATCTCCCCGCGAGGCCGAGAGAGAAGGGCTGCCGGAGAACCGGGGGCGATCTCCCCGCGAGGCCGAGAGAGAAGGGCTGCCGGAGAACCGGGGGCGGTCTCCCCGCGAGGCCGAGAGAGAAGGGCTGCCGGAGAACCGGGGGCGATCTCCCCGCGAGGCCGAGAGAGAAGGGCTGCCGGAGAACCGGGGCGATCTCCCCGCGAGGCCGAGAGAGAAGGGCTGCCGGAGACCGGGGGCGATCTCCCGCGAGGCCGAGAGAGAAGGGCTGCCGGAGAACCGGGGGCGATCTCCCCGCGAGGCCGAGAGAGAAGGGCTGCCGGAGAACCGGGGGCGATCTCCCCGCGAGGCCGAGAGAGAAGGGCTGCCGGAGAACCGGGGGCGATCTCCCCGCGAGGCCGAGAGAGAAGGGCTGCCGGAGAACCGGGGGCGGTCTCCCCGCGAGGCCGAGAGAGAAGGGCTGCCGGAGAACCGGGGGCGGTCTCCCCGCGAGGCCGAGAGAGAAGGGCTGCCGGAGAACCGGGGTGCGATCTCCCCGCGAGGCCGAGAGAGAAGGGCTGCCGGAGAACCGCGGGCGATCTCCCGCGAGGCCGAGGGAGAAGGGCTGCCGAAAGACGATCCGAGAGGGAAGCCGCTTGGCGTCCGAGGCAAGGCGGAGAGAGAAGCTGCGAGCTTTCCCGCGCCGGCCCGGCTTCTGCCGGCCGATTCGCAAGGGGGGGCGGCCCCCCTGGGCAGCGGTGGCGGGCGAGGCGGCGGCGCCTCGTCCCTTTCGTGCCTGGCCTTAAGCCGGGGCCCACTCGGCGGGCACTTTTTTGGGCTGTCGGTCCGCCTCGGCGGCGGTCGGCCCGCCCGGTAAAGCTGCGGAGCCCGGGGTCGGGGCGCCCCGTCCCCGGCCCGCGTTGTTGAAACCATCCCCCTTCCTCGGCCTTAAGCCGGGGACCCGCGTTGGCGGGCAGAGATTTTTGGAGTTGACGGACCCGGCACCCGACGGAGGGAGCCCCCCGGACTTGTCCCGGGCGAGGCGGCGGCGCCTCGCCCACCTCGGTCGTGGCCGCACGGACCGAGCCGCTTATGCCGGGCGGGCTGGGTTGCCACGCGGGCCCGGCTTTTTTTTTTCCGCGGTTTAGGCGCGCCGGCGTGCGGGCAGAGTGGGGGCGCCCGCCCGGCCTCCGCGGATCTTAATTTTTCTCCGGCGGCCCTAAGCCGCGGCACCGAGAAGCGTTTGCGACGAAGGGTGCGCGCTGGCGGCGGCGAGAGAGAAGGGAGCGAGCGGGGAAGCCGGCGGGTCCGTGGGGGGAGTGAGTCTCGCGTCTCGCCCCCCACGGTCCCCGGTGCCCCGTGCCCGCGGCCCCCGTGGCTAGCACGGATCGTTGCGAACGCGCCTCCATGTGCCTTTTTTTGTCGTGCCGCTCCCCCGGCAATTTTTTCCCGGAAAAGGGAGAGCCGGCCGCCGGTGGCGCGG
>NW_026948778.1:30000-31887 GCF_035770615.1 Melospiza melodia melodia
TGTCCACGCCGGACTTAGGCTACGGCAGCCCAGGGCTCGGGGTAGACCTGCTGCCAACGCCGGACTTAGGCTACGGCGGCCCAGGGCTCGAGGAAGACCTGGTGTCCCCGGCGGGACTTGGGATACGGCAGCCCAGGCCCCGGGGTAGACCTGGTGTCCTAATACCCGGGGTAGACCTGGTGTCCCAGGGCCCGGGGTAGACCTGGTGTCCCGGGCCCCGGGGTAGACCTGGTGTCCAAGGCCCCGGGGTAGACCTGGTGTCCTAATACCCGGGGTAGACCTGGTGTCCTAATACCCGGGGTAGACCTGGTGTCCAAGGCCCCGGGGTAGACCTGGTGTCCAAGGGCCCGGGGTAGACCTGGTGTCCCAGGGCCCCGGGTAGACCTGGTGTCCAAGGGCCCGGGGTAGACCTGGTGTCCCAGGGCCCGGGGTAGACCTGGTGTCCAAGGCCCCGGGGTAGACCTGGTGTCCCGGGCCCCGGGGTAGACCTGGTGTCCCGGGACCCGGGGTAGACCTGGTGTCCCGGGGCCCGGGGTAGACCTGGTGTCCAAGGCCCCGGGGTAGACCTGGTGTCCCGGGCCCCGGGGTAGACCTGGTGTCCAAGGGCCCGGGGTAGACCTGGTGTCCCGGGCCCCGGGGTAGACCTGGTGTCCAAGGGCCCGGGGTAGACCTGGTGTCCCAGGGCCCGGGGTAGACCTGGTGTCCAAGGGCCCGGGGTAGACCTGGTGTCCAAGGGCCCGGGGTAGACCTGGTGTCCCAGGGCCCGGGGTAGACCTGGTGTCCCAGGGCCCGGGGTAGACCTGGTGTCCAAGGGCCCGGGGTAGACCTGGTGTCCAAGGGCCCGGGGTAGACCTGGTGTCCCAGGGCCCGGGGTAGACCTGGTGTCCCAGGGCCCGGGGTAGACCTGGTGTCCAAGGGCCCGGGGTAGACCTGGTGTCCCAGGGCCCGGGGTAGACCTGGTGTCCAAGGCCCCGGGGTAGACCTGGTGTCCAAGGCCCCGGGGTAGACCTGGTGTCCCAGGGCCCGGGGTAGACCTGGTGTCCAAGGGCCCGGGGTAGACCTGGTGTCCAAGGGCCCGGGGTAGACCTGGTGTCCCAGGGCCTGGGGTAGACCTGGTGTCCAAGGCCCCGGGGTAGACCTGGTGTCCTAATACCCGGGGTAGACCTGGTGTCCCGCTGGCCCCGGGGTAGACCTGGTGTCCCGCGCCGGCCCTAGCTCACGGCCGCCTAGCCCGTGGCTAGACCTGTGGTCCCTGGCCGGCCTTCCTCTACGGGTGCCTAGCAAGCGGGAAAAGTATGCAGACGGCGCCAGGGAGGCTGATGGGAGAGGCTGGGTGGGGTGCCCCCAACCGCCGACGGGCGTGGGCGGCTCCGTCAGAGACGGCAAGGGCAGGGGTAAGGGCAGGGGGCGGTGGCGGGGACGGGGACGGGGCCAGGGCCAGGGAGTGAGGGCACGCGAGAGCGTGCATGCGGACGGGCAGCCAGGCAGGCGGGCGGGCGTGCCCCGCTGCCCGGCGGGGGGGCGGGGGCAGGTGGCGGGGGGCGGCGAGGGGGCGGTGTGGTGGCCTGAAGGGATGACCTTGGGGAGTGAGCGTGCGCACGGGGGGGGGGGGGGGTCGGTGGGTGTGGCGCTGTATCTGTGTCTGTGTGCGGACGAGGGCCAAGGGCCGGCGGCTTCGTGCCGGCCCCGGGCGCCTCGGCACCGAGCCCCCACGGCCCCCTGGACTGAGGTCGAGGGCGGAAGACCTCTGCGGACCGTGAAAGAACCCGCCCGAAAGTGGCCGCCTGTGTGCTGGCGGTGGTGCCGGCGGCGGCCGCCTCTACCGGTGGGCGGGGCGGGGCGGGGCGGGGCGGGGCGAGCCGCATCGGGGCCAGGGGGGCCGGGCTG
>NW_026948779.1:0-31766 GCF_035770615.1 Melospiza melodia melodia
TCTGAGGGACCCCCCTTGGAACGCTCAGAGCACCCTGAAATCCAGGGGGACCCCACCCAGAACACTTCTCAGAGACCCCAAAATCCCAGGGAGCTCCCCGAGAACACTTGGAGACCCCCCAGATCCCAGGGACACCCCCCAGAATGCTCAGAGCCCCCCCAAAATCCTGAGGAATCCCCTCAAAACCCAAGGAACCCCTCCCCCAGAATCCTCAGAGCTCCCCAAAATCCCGGGGGATCCCTGCCTGGAATGCTCAGAGCCCCCCAAAAATCCTGGGGGATCCCTCCTCAGAGCCCCCCAAAATCCTGGGGCAATCTGCCTGGAACACGTGGAGCCCCCCAAAATCTTGGGGGATCCCTCCTTGAAATGTTCAGAGCCCCCCAAAATCCTGGGACCCCCCCCCCGGAATGCTCAGAGCACCCTGAAATCCCTGGGGAACCCCCAGAACCCCTGAAATCCTGAGGGGACCCGCCTGCCAAAACGCTTGGAGCACCCCAAAACCCTGGGGACCCCCCCAAAATTTCGGGGACCCCCCTGGGTACCTTTCTTGCCCTTGGGGTAGGGAGCCAGCTCCTCCCGCCGGTGCCCCCGGCGCTCCCGCGGCGCCTCCTCCTTCTCGGGGGGCTCCTCGGCCTCTGCGGGGGCACCGCGGCTCAGGGGGGACCCCAAATCCATGGGGGGGACCCCAAATCCACGGGGGGAACCCCAGATACCCCTCAGGTTTGGGGGACCCACGGATCCTCCCCGGGGCGTTTGGGGACCCTCCCAAATGGAGTTTGGTGACTCCTCACGTTGCCCCGTGGGGTTTGGGGGATCCCCCCCCGGACACCTCTGAGGGGTTTGGGACCCCCCAATTCCCCCTCGGGGTTTTGGGGACCCCCGAGATCCACCCGCAGGATTTGGGGACTGCCCAGACCACCCGCCCCGGGTTTTGGGGGCCCCCGTCAGGTTTTGGGGACACCCCCGGTTTTTGGGGTTTCCCCCCGGCATTTTGGGGCCCCTCCAAGGTTTTGAGGTTCCCCCTAGGTTTTGGCCCCCCCCCCCCCCGGGAGTTTTGGGGTCCCCCGCCAGTTCCCCTGCCCAGTTTTCTGGGGCCCCTCCCGGTTTTGGGGACCTCCCCAGTTTTTGGGGTCCCCCCCCAGGTTTTGGGCATCCCCCCCAGTTCCCCCCCCCATGTTTTCGGGACCCTCCCCCACATTTTGGGGTCCCCACCAGTTTCCCCCCCAGGTTTTGGGGCTCCTCCTGGTTTTGAGGACCTGCCCAAGTTTTGGGGACCCCCCCCAGTTTTGGAGGATAACCCCCAGGTTTTGGGAACAACCCCCTCCAGATTTTGGACCCCCCCCCCCCCCCCCGAGTTTTTGGGTTCCTCCCAGATTTTGGGGTTCCCCAGTTTCCCCCTCCAGGTTTTGGGGACTCCCCTGGGTATTGGGACCCCCCCCCCCCAGGTTTTGGGGTCCCTCCGAGGTTTTGGGGTTCCCCCGGCTTTCGGGTATGCCCCAGTTTTGGAGTCCCCCCAGTTTTTGGGCTCCCCCCGTTTCGGGGTCCCCCCATCACCTGCAGCCCCCCGCGCTCTCCGGGCGGGTTTGGTGATGACGGAGTTGGGGTCGCTCGGGGACAGCCACGACACCAGGTCCGTGTCCACGTTCCAGTAATAGGGCAGCCCGCTGTGGGGGACAGGAAATGGGGCTGTGGGACCCCACAGAGCCCCACGGACCCCACAGAGCCCCACAGAGCCCCACAGGCCCCACAGAGCCCCATGGATCCTATAGGGCCCCACAGAGCCCCACAGACCCCACAGAGCCCCATGGACCCCACAGAGCCCCACGGACCCCACAGAGCCCCACGGATCCTATAGGGCCCCACAGAGCCCCACGGACCCCACAGAGCCCCATGGACCCCACAGAGCCCCACGGACCCCACAGAGCCCCACGGGCCCCACAGAGCCCCACGGACCCCACAGAGCCCACGGATCCTATAGGGCCCCACAGAGCCCCACGGGCCCCACAGAGCCCCACAGAGCCCCACAGAGCCCCACAGAGCCCCACGGATCCCACAGAGCCCCATGGACCCCACAGAGCCCCACAGACCCCACAGAGCCCCACAGACCCCACGAGCCCCACAGAGCCCCACGGACCCCACAGAGCCCCACGGATCCCACAGAGCCCCATGGACCCCACAGAGCCCCACGGACCCCACAGAGCCCCACGGACCCCACAGAGCCCCATAGACCCCACAGAGCCCCACGGACCCCACAGAGCCCCACAGGCCCCACAGAGCCGGGGGCAGCCACGACACCAGGGCCGTGTCCACGTTCCAGTAATGGGGCAGCCCCGCTGTGGGGAATGGGGCTGTGGGACCTATGGGTCCCTATAGGGCCATGGAGGGGGCCCTATAGAGCCATGGGGGGAGCTATGGACCCTATAGAGCCCCATGGACCCTATAGAGCCCTATGGATCCTATAGGGCTGTGGGGGGCCCTATAGAGCCATGGGGGGGGCTATGGACCCTATAGAGCCATGGGGGGGCTGAGGGCCCTATAGAGCCCTATGGACTCTATAAAGCCCTTACAGATCCTACAGAGCCATGGGGGGGCCTATACAGCTCAGAGAGGGCCCTATGGATCCTACAGAGACATCGGGGGGGCGGGCAATGGACCCTATAGAGCCCTATGGACCCTACAGAACCATGAGGGAGCCCTACAGACCCTATAGAGCCATGGGCCCCTATAGAGCCCAGGAAAGGGCCCTATGGACCCTACAGACACTGGGAGGGGCCCTATGGACCCTACAGAGCTCGGGGGGGGACCCTATGGACCCTAGAGACGCCTATGGACCCTGTAGAGTCCTGAGGAGGCCCTACGGAGCCCTGAGAGAGCCTATAGACCCTGTAGAGCCCAGGGAGGGGCCCTATAGAGCTCAGGGGGGGCCCTATGGACCCTACAGCCCCCAGAGTGCCCAACAAAGGGCTTCTATAGGTGCCCAGCAGCTGTAAAGGGTCCCTGACCCCACAGGTCCTGAGGGGGGGTGGGTACAGACCCCATAACACCTGGAGAGGGACCTACAGCACGGGGAGGGTCCTTACAGCCCCTGTAGGGCATGTGGAGGGGCCCTAGAGCCATGGAACCCCTGAGGAGGGGCCCTATAGATACTATAGGGGCTGGAAAGGACCTACAGGGTCCCTACAGCTTGGAGAGGGTGCTGATAACCCTGGGGGAACCCACAGGAAGGAGCCTATGGCCCTATGGGGGGGGTATGGACACCAGGGGTGTTCCTGCAGCCCCTGTAGGTGTTCCTATGGGCCCTACAGGATCCAGGGGGTCCCTGTAAACACCAGGGGGGTTCCCAGAGCCAGCAGGGAGGGTCTCTCCAGGATGGGAGGGGTCTCCCTGTGTGGGGAGGGGTCTCACAGGTGGGGGAGGGGTCTCCCTGTGTGGGGAGGGGTCTCACCAGGTGGGGTCGATGACTTTGTACCAGGGCGGCATCAGCCCCTCGAGCCGCGAGGCCTCGTAATCCACGTGGGCGTCGTCGTAATCCTCAGCGATGATCTCCTCCTCGGGCTCTGGGCGGGGCATCAGCATGGCCACGCCCACCAGCCCAGACCCCGCCCACTGCCCAAAGCGCTGCCCAAAGCACTGCCACACCCACTGCCCCAATCCTCAGCAATGATCTCCTCAGGCTCTGGGTGGGGCATCAGCATGGCCACACCCATCGCGCCAAACCCCGCCCACTGCCACGCCCACTGTCCAAGCCACACTCTCTGTCCAAAGCCCACCCACAACCTTTGGTGTGAATCTCAGGCTCTGGGGCGTGGCCATCAGCCTGACCCCGCCCACTGCCACACCTGCAGCCACACCCAGTGCCCGCCCCAGCCCCTCTCCAGTGCTGGGCAATGGGCTGGGGTGGGGCTGGGACGAGAGCCCCGCCACAGCCCAGAAGCACACCCACCAATGAGCCACGCCCCTGCCAGAGCCACACCCACAGCCCAGAGCCACACCCACCAATGAGCCACGCCCTGCCAGAGCCACACCCACAGCCCAGAGCCACACCCACCAATGAGCCACGCCCTGCCAGAGCCACACCCACCAATGAGCCACGCCCTGCCCAGAGCCACACCCACAGCCCAGAGCCACACCCACCAATGAGCCACGCCCCCTGCCCAGAGCCTCACCCATCAATGAGCCACGCCTGCCCAGAGCCACACCCACTGTCCAGAGCCACACCCACTGTCCAGAGCCACACCCACCAATGAGCCACGCCCTGCCAGAGCCACACCCACTGTCCAGAGCCACACCCACCAATGAGCCACGCCCTGCCCAGAGCCACACCCACAGCCCAGAGCCACACCCATAGCCCAGAGCCACACCCACAGCCCAGAGCCACACCCACTCATGAGCCCCACCCTGGCCATAGCGCCACCCCACAGCGGAGACCACCACCCACAACTCAGAACCACGCCCACTGCCAATAGCCCCGCCCACTACCCCACCCCCACCTGGCAATCATTACCCGGGGTCTGGGGGCGGCCACACCCAGGTCACGCCCCCCAGCCCCACCCACCCAAGCCCCGCCCCCTCTCACCCGGGCTCCACGTGCTTGAGCAGCCCCCGCTTGGCCAGGCGGGACTGGAGAGCCACGGCAGCGGCATGGCCGGGAACGGCACCGGGAATGCACCGGGATCAGCACCAGCGTCAAACTGGAGAGAACACCAGGACACGGGGGTCAGCACCGGGACACAGCGGGTCCCACCGGGACAGCACCAAGAGACAGACTGGGGACAGCACCGGGACACGGGGGACAGCACCGGGAATGCACCAGGACACCGGGACAGCACCAAGAGACAGAATGGGGACAGCACCGGGACACGGGGGTCAGCACCGGGACAGCACCAGGGACACCGGGACAGCACCGGGACACGGGGGTCAGCACCGGGAATGCACCAGGAATACTGGGGACAGCACTGGACAGGGGGCAGCACCGGGAATACATTGGGGACAGCACCGGGAACAGCACCGGACAGGGGTCAGCACCGGGACATCAGGGGGACAACACTGGAGACAGACCGGGGACAGGACAAGGAATGCACCGGGAACACCGGGGACAGCGCCTGGGACAGACGGGACAGCAGCGGGACACCGGGCACAGGGGTCAGCACTGGGAATGCTCCGGGAACACCGGGGACAGCAGGGGGACACCGGGGACAGGGGTCAGCACTGGGAATGCACCGGGAACACCGGGGACAGCAGGGGGACACCGGGCACAGGGGTCAGCACTGGGAATGCTCCGGGACAGATCGGGGACAGCAGGGGGGACACCGGGCACAGGGGTCAGCACTGGAATGCTCCGGGACAGATCGGGGACAGCACGGTCTGGGGGCACGGGACAGAGGGGTCAGCACCGGGACAGGACCAGGGACACCGGCTGGGGGTACGGGACAGGGGCGTCAGCACTGGGAATGCACCGGGGACAGACTGGAATACCCCGGGAATCACCAGGGTCAGCACCGGGAACCAACCAGGACCCGGCTGGGGACACGGGACAGAGGGGTCAGCACCGGGAACACCCGGTAATACACCGGGAACCACGGGAACAGACCGGGAACCATGAGGAACAGACCGGGAATACACCGGGAACACTGGGAATGCACCGGGAACCACGGGGAACAGACCGGGAATACACCGGGAACCACGGGGAACAGACCGGAAATACACCGGGAACACCTGGAATACACCGGGAACCACGGGGAACAGACCGGGAATACACCGGGAACCACGAGGAACAGACCGGGAATACACCGGGAACACTGGGAATGCACCGGGAACCACGGGGAACAGACCGGGAATACACCGGGAACCATGAGGAACAGTGCGGGAACACCCGGGAATACACCGGGAACACATCAGGAACACACCGGGAACCCCGCAGAGCCCCGGACCCCACTGCGGGCACAGCACGGGGGTGCTCGGTGCCGGGACCCCCCGAATGTCCCCGGGACCCTCAGAGCCCCCTCGGTGTCTCGGGAAACCCCTCGAGCACCGGGGAGAGCCCCGGAACCGGCAAAGGAGCCCCGAGAGCCCTGGAACCCCCCTGAGCAGCGGGAAGTCCCCCGGGAACCACCCCGGGAACCCCAGTTTGGTCGCAGTTCAGTCCCAGTTCCCCCGGTTCGGTCTCAATTACCCCAGCCCCGGTCCCAGTTCGGTGCCAGTTACCCCAGTTCAATCCCAATTCAATCCCAGTTACCCCAGTTCGGTCCCAGTTACCCCAGTCCGGTCCCAGTTCGGTCCCAATTACCCCAGTTCAATCCCAGTTACCCCAGTTCGGTCCCAGTTCGGTCCCAGTTACCCCAGTCCGGTCCCAGTTCGGTCCCAGTTACCCCAGCCCGGTCCCAGTTACCCCAGTTCAATCGCAGTTCAATCCCAGTTCGGTCCCAGTTACCCCAGCCCGGTCCCAGTTACCCCAATTCAATCCCAGTTCAATCCCAGTTCAATCCCAGTTACCCCAGCCCGGTCCCAGTTACCCAGTTCAATCCCAGTTCAATCCAGTTACCCCAGCCCGGTCCCAGTTACCCCAATTCAATCTCAGTTCAATCCCAGTTACCCCAGATCGGTCCCAGATCGGTCCCAGTTCGGTCCCAGTTCGGTCCCGGCTCCCACCGGAAGCCGCCCCTGGCCTCGCGCCGCTCACGTGACCTCGCTGCCCCTTTGGCCCCGCCCCCGTTACCCCGGTAACGGCTCGGCGTTTCCGCCAACCACGTGACCCCCCTCCGACCAATCAGCCGCGGGACGGCGCGGGCGCCCGGCAATCAGCGCGCAGGAGCGCGGCGCGCGCGGCGCGGGACCCTCATAGGCGCCGCCATGTTGGGGGGGGGCGGCTGCCCCGCGCTGGTTTTGGGGGGTCTCCGTTCAAAATGGCGGCCCTGGGGGCTCCGGGCCCACCCCGAGCCCGCTCCCTCCCCCCCCCCTCACGGCACCAGGGCTCCAAAGACACCGGGAACCGAACGGGGGCTCTGCCCCTTTATTAAAACTGTGCTCGAGGGGTCAAAGGTCACCGGGCACGGGTCGGGAGGTCCCTGAGGCGGCCACGGGGGTCACAGTGCAAAGGTCACGCCCCGGAGGTGGGGCAGAGGTCAAAGGTCAGCAGAGCCCTGAGGGGGCAGAGGTCAAAGGTCAGCAGCAAAGGCCCCGGAGGAGAGCAGAGGTCAAAGGTCAGCAACAGGAGGTCACCAGGAGGTCCCTGAGGTTGGGGCCACCAAGAGAGGTCAGAGGGCCAGCACAGGGGTCAGCGGGGTCAGAGAGAGGTCAGGGGTCAGAGATGACACAGAGGGGTCAGAGAGGGGTCAGGGGTCACAGAGACATCACAGAGGTCCCACAGAGATCAGCGGCTCAAGGCAGAGGTCAGAGGTCACCCAGAGGTCACAGGTCACGGGGTCAGGCCAGGCGGCAGCCCCGGGAGCGGGGGCGGGGGCGGGGCCGGGGTTGGTGGGCGGGGTCTGGGGAGGCCCCGGGGGGGCGGAGCTGCGGGGGGAGGGGGATGGGCTCCCCCAGGAACAGCCCCTCCCACGATGACGATGATGATGATGATGATGATGATGAAGGCCAGCGGGGACGGCCCCGGCCCCTCCCCCTCCGCAGCGCTGGGGGGGAGCCCCGGGGGGGGAGGGGCCGGGCCTGGAGGGGTGAGGGGAGGGGGCACAAGGGGGTGGGGGGAGGGGAGGGGCCGGGGGCGGCTCCCAGGTCGGGCAGAGAGTGGCGGTGGGGGGAGGGGCCGTGGGGGGAGGGGGCGGGGGCCGGTGGGGGCGGGGCCGGTGGGGGCGGGGCGGGGCGCTGCCCCCAGCTCGGGCAGGGAGTGGCGGTCGGGACCTCCCCGGCGGAACCGGGGCTGCCAGCCTGCGGGGGAGGGGCCCGGTGAGCCCAGTTAGCCCAGTTCCTCCCAGTTCCTCCCAGTGTTCCCAGTTACTCCCAGTGAGCCTCTCCAGGGCTGCCCCAGGGCTCCCAGTAATTCCCGCACTGCTCCCCGTTCCCCACAATCCCAGTCCCCCCCAGTGCCCCCCGTTCCCCACAATCCCAGTCCCCCCCAGTGCCCCCCGTTCCCCCCCCACACCCTCCCAGTTCCCCCCAGTTCCCCCTGTTCCCCCCCCACACTCTCCCAGTTCCCCCAGTCCCTCCCCATTCTTCCCCCCCAGTCCCTGCCATTGCCCTCCCAACCTTCCCAGTCCCTCCCAATGCCCTCCCAGTCCCCCCCCAGTCCCTCTCCCAGTTCCTCCCAGTGCTCCCCCAGTCCCTCCCAGCCCCCTCCTGCCCCCCACTCTCCCCATTCTCCCCCAATGCCCTCCCAGTCCCTTCCAGCTCTCCCCAGTCCATCCCATTTCCCCCAGTTCCTCCCAGTCCATCCCAATTCACCCCCGCAGTGCCTCCCACCGCCCCCTCACCCTCCCCATTCTCCCCCAATGCCCTCCCAGTCCCATCCAGTTCCCCCCAGTCCCATTCCCAGTCCCTCCCATTCCCCCCAGTCCCTCCCATTCCCCCCAGTCTCACCAGCCGGGGGTGCCCCTCCCCAGGATCGCCTCCGGGGGGCGCTGCGGTGCCCGGGGCTGTTGCTGTTGTTGTTCCCGGTGCTGTTCCCGTTCCCGTGCTGTTCCCGTTCCCGGTGTTGCTGTTCCCGTTCCGGTGTTGCTGTTCCCGGTGTTCCCGTTCCCGGTGCTGTTGTTCCCGGTGCTGTTCCCGTTCCCGGTGCTGTTCCCGTTCCCGGTGCTGTTGTTCCCGGTGCTGTTGTTCCCGGTGCTGTTCCCGTTCCCGGTGCTGTTGTTCCCGGTGCTGTCGTTGTCGTTGCCGGGGGGCGCAGCGGGGGAGCAGAAGATTTGCCCCCCCCGGGGCAGGAAGGGCCGGCCCAGCAGGGGGCGCCCGCAGGGGGCACAGCGGAAACAGCCGGGGAGGGGGTGCCAGTGCTGCCCCCTGTGGGTGACGTGGGGGTCCTGCAGGCCTGGGGACAGACAGGGGACAATGGGGACAGTGAGGGACCCCCAGACCACCCCGGGGACCCCCACAAACCCCCCCTGAACCCCCTTAGGGCCCTCTGGGACCCCCAAAACTTCCCTGGGGACCCCCACACTGCCCCTGGGGACCCCAAACCCCCACTGAAAACCCCCCATGTACCCCCCCCCCCCCAGGGATCCCCAAACCCCCCCAGGGACCCTCTTAGGACCCTCTGGGACCCCCAAACCGCTCCTGGGGACCCCCAACCTACCCCTGGGACCCCTAAACCCCCATTGGAGTCCCCCATAAACCCCCCTGAGGACCCCCTAAGTCCCCCCTGGGACCCCCAAACTGCTCTGAGGACACCCTTAGGACCCCCTGGGGACCCCCCAGACCCCCCAGGAGCTGCCACATTGCCCCAATGGACTCCATCAGGACCCCCCGGGACCCCCAAACTCGCCTGGGAACCCCCTTAGGACCCCACAGGGACCCTTTAAGACCCCCGGGGACCCCCAAATCTTCCCCCAGGGAACCCCAACCCGCCCCCCAGGGATCCCCTAGGACCCCCAAACTGCTCTGGCGACCCCAACACCCCCCCCAGGGACCCCTAAACTGTCCCTGGAGTCTCTCCCATAAACCCCCTGGGGACCCCAAAGCCCCCTAGGGACCCCCAAACTGCCCCAGAGACCCCCTTAGGAGCCTCTGGGGACTCCCTAGGACCTGCTCGGGACCCCCAAGACTTCCCCTGGGGAGCCCCAAACTGCCCCAGGGACCCCCAAATCCACCCTGGGACCCCCATGAACCCCCCTGGGGACTCCCCAACCGCCCCTGGCACCTCAAAACCCCTCTGAGGACCCCTTTAGGACCCCCTGGGACCCCCAAACCTCTCCAAGGACCCCTTTAGGACCCCCTGGGACCCCAAAAACTGCCCCTGGTGACCCACAAAACTTCCCCTGGTGCCCCCAAACTCCCCATGGAGACCCTGAAACTCCCCTGGGACCCCCTTGGGGACCCCCACACCACTCTGGGAACCCCAAACCCCCCTTGGAGACCTTCATTAACCCCCCCGGGGGACCCCAAGTCCCCCCTGGGACCCCCAAACCCCTCTAGGGACCCCAAAACCCCGTGGGCCCTCTTAGGACCCCCCCAGGGACCCCCATGCCCCCCATTGCCCCTCACCGATGGGGTCCCCGCAGGTGTCGCACAGGTGGGCGCGGCGGGCGCGGCAGGGGGGGCACAGGGGCTGCCCCTCCCCCCCGGGCACAGTTTGGGGGTCCAGGGCCCCCTCGCACTCGAGGCAGCGCAGGTGGCGCAGGTGCCAGCGGCGCCCCCCCGGCCTCGGCACAGGGACCCCCGAAAATCAGCTGGGAATGGGGGGAAATGAGGGGGGTCAGGGACACAGAGACCCCCGGGGACCCCCTCCCCAAAATCCCCCCGACCTCGGCGCAGGGACCCCCGAAAATCAGCTGGGAATGGGGGGAAATGAGGGGGTCAGGGACACAGAGACCCCCCCCAAAATCCCCCTGGCCTCGGCACAGAGATCCCCAAAAATCAGCTGGGAATGGGGGGAAATGAGGGGGGTCAGGGACACAGAGACCCCCGGGGACCCCTCCCCAAAATCCCCCCAGCCTCGGCGCAGGGACCCCCGAAAATCAGCTGGGAATGGGGGAAAGAGGGGGGGTCAAGGACAGAGAGACCCCCAAAGACCCCCAGAGACCCTCAGAGAGCCCCAGAGGCCCCAAAAAATCAGCTGGGGAGAGGAAATAGGGGGGTCAGGGACACAGAGACCCCTGGGACCCCTAGAGACCCCCAGAACGCCCCAAAGAGACCCCCCAGTGCCCCCCAAAATTCAGCTGGGGGGCACCAAGGGGAGATGGGGAGAGGGGGGGCCCAGCACTCAAAGAACCCCTCGGCACCCCAAAACCACCCAGAGCACCCCATAACCCCCTCATAACCACCCTGAGCACCCCATAACCCCTCATAACCACCCTGAGCACCCCATAACCCCCTCATAACCACCCATCCCCACCCATATCCCCTGTACCTCGTCACACCCGGAGCAGCAGTGCCACACGCTGTCCCCGTGGTGCCGCCCCATAACCACCCTGAGCACCCCATAACCACTGACAGCACCTCATACCCACCCATAACTGTGCAGAGCACCCCATAACCACCCCATAACCACACTGAGTACCACATAACCACCCTGAGCACCCCATAACCGCTCACAGCACCCCATAACTACACTGAGCACACCACAATCGTTGATAGCATGCCAAAACCACCCCAAACCCACCCCATAACCACCCTCAGCACCCCATAACTGCTCCCAGCACCCCATATCCCCTGTACCTCATCGCACCCGGGCAGCGGTGCCGCACGCTGTCCCCGTGCTGCCGCCCCATAACCACCCCGAGCACCCCATAACCACCCCATAGCCACTGACAGCACCTCATAACCACCCATATCCACTGCATAACTACCCCATAACCACCCCCAGCACCTTGTAACCACCCCATAACCACAGTGAGCACCCCATAACCACCCCATAACCACACCATAGCCACCCTCAGCACCCCATAAGTGCCCATAACCACCCCATAACCACTGATGGCACCCCATAACAACCCCATAACCACTGATAGCACCCCATAACCACACCATAGCCACCCTCAGCACCCCATAACTGCCCATAACCACCCCATAACCACTGATGGCACCCCATAACCACACCATAGCCACCCTCAGCACCCCATAACTGCCCATAACCACCCCATAACCACTGATGGCACCCCATAACCACACCATAGCCACCCTCAGCACCCCATAACTGCCCATAACCACCCCATAACCACTCTCAGAACCCCATAACCACATCCCAGCACCCCATACCCACAATGAGCACCCCATATTCCCCCCATATCCCCCTTGTCACAGCCGGGGCAGCGGTGCCGCACGCTGTCCCCATGGTGCCACCCCATAACCGTCCTGAGCACCCCATAACCAGCCCATAGCCACTGACAGCACCCCATAACCACCCCATAACTGCCCATAGCATGCCATAACCACCCCATAACCACACTGAGTACCACATAACCACTCCATAACTGCTCGTAGCACCCCATAACCACACTGAGCACCCATAATCATTGATAGCACTCCAAAACCACCTCATACCCACACTGAGCACCCCATAACTGCTCCCACCACCCCATACCCCCTGTACCTTGTCACACCCAGGGCAGCGGTGCTGCCCGCTGACCCCGTGATGCTGCCCCATAACCACCCATATCCCCACCCCATATCCCCCTCTCCTCATCACACTCAGGGCCGCGGTGCCGGACGCTGTCCCCGCGGTGCCACCCCATAACCACCCCATATCCCCACCCCATATCCCCCATACCTCATCGCACCCAGGGCACCGGTGTCTGACGCTGTCCCCGTGGTGCCACCCCATAACCAGCCCCATATCCCCCATTCCCACCCCATATCCCCCGTACTTCATCGCACCTAGGGCAGCAGTGCCGCACGCTGTCCCATTACCATGTCCCATAACCACCCAGTGCCATGGTGCTGCCCCATAACCACACTGAGCACCCCACACCCCCGTACCTCATCACACCCAGGGCACCGGTGCCGCACGCTGTCCCCGTGGTGCCGCCCCATAACCAGCCTCATATCCCCCATTCCACCCCATATCCCCCGTACCTCATCGCACCCAGGGCACCGGTGTCTGACGCTGTCCCCGTGGTGCCGCCCCATAACCAGCCCCATATCCCCCATTCCCACCCCATATCCCCCGTACCTCATCAGACCCAGGGCACCGGTGCCGCACGCTGTCCCCGTGGTGCCGCCCCATAACCACCCCATAACCAGCCCCATATCCCCCTCACCTCATCGCACCCAGGGCACCGGTGCCGCACGCTGTCCCCGTGGTGCCGCCCGCACAGCAGCCGCGCCCCGCCGCTGTCCCCGGGGCAGAAGTAGATCAGGTCCACGAGGGGCTGCTGGCACTGCTGGCACCGGAAACAGCGCGGGTGCCAGCACAGCCCGAGCCCGGCCCGCGCCGCGAACACGGCCAGGGCCCCGCCGCGCACCGCGGCCCCGCACTGAGGGAGAAACGGGAAACGGGGGGGAATTGGGGTGTGATACCCCCGGTTACAGCCCCCCATCCATTCCAACAGGGGGCCAGGGCCCCGCCGCGCACACCGCGGCCCCGCACTGAGGGAGAAACGGGAAACGGGGGAGAATTGGGGTAACACCCCCATTTACAGCCCCCTATCCATCACAACATAGCCAGGGCCCCGCCGCGCACCGCACTGAGGGAGAAACCGGGAAATGGGGGGGAATTGGGGTGTGATACCCCCGTTATAGCCCCCCATCCATCACAACGGGGTCAGGGCCCCGCGCGCACCGTGGCACAGCACTAGGGAACAACGGGGAAATGGGGGGCTCGAAATTTGGGGTAACACCCCCGGTTATGGCCCCCAAACCCTCAGCCTGGGGGGTCAGGGGGCGGCCCCGCACAGCGGGACACATGGGGAAATGGGGGGTGGGAATTGGGGGGTGACACCCCCATTTTACAGCCTCCCACCCATCAGCCTGGGGGGTCGGGGGGGCCCGGATTTGGGGTGAGATCCCCCCGTTTGCAGCCCCTCATCCATCACAACAGGGGGTGACGGGGGGGCACAGAATTTGGGGTGTGATGCCCCCATTCTACAGCCTCCCACCCCTCAGCCTGGGGGGGTCAGGGGGCGGCCCCACGCCGAGGGATAAACAGGGAAACGGGGGTGGGAAATGGGGGGTGATCCCCCTGGTTGTAGCCCCCAATCCCTCAGCCTGGGGGGTCGGGGGGGCCCGGAATTGGGGGGTAACACCCCCGGATATAGTCCCCCATCTCTTAAAAGAGGGGGTCACAGGACGGCCCCGCACTGCGGGGAAATGGGGGTCAGGGGATGGCACCGGGATTTGGGGGATAACACCCCGGTTATAGCCCCCAACCCATCACAACAGGGGTCTGGGGGGCACCAGGAATTGGGGTGCAACCCCCCCATTTACAGCCTCTCACCCCTCAGCTGGGGAGTCAGGGGGTGCCGAGAACTGGGGTAACACCCCCGGTTATAGCCCCCATCCATTACAACAGGGGGTCAGGGGGCACTGCAACCCCCCAGTACAGACCCCCACCCATAACCCTGGGGGGGTCAGGGGAGGCACCGGGATTTGGGGTATAACACCCTCGGTTACAGGCCCCCACCCATCACAACAGGGGGGTCAGGGGGTGCCCCCACACTGCGGGAACAGGGGTCAGGAAATTTGGGGTGTAGCAGCCCCATTTTACAGCCCCCCACCCATAAACCTGGGGGGGTCAGGAGGGCACATCCACACTGCAGGGAAACAGGTCAGGGGGGCTGGAATTTGGGGTGTAACCCTCCCTGGTACAGACCCCCCACCCATAAACCTGGGGGGGTCAGGGGGGTCGGGAATTGGGGTGTAACCTCCCCATTTTACAGCCTCCCACCCCTCACAACAGGGGTCTGGGGGGCACCCCGGGAATTGGGGTGTAGCACCCCCGGTACAGAACCCCCATCCCTCAGCCTGAGGGGGTCAGGGGGGGCACCAGGAATTGGGGTGTAACCGCCCAGTTATAGCCCCCTACCCATCACAACAGGGTTCAGGGGCCCCAGGAATCTGAGGTGCAACTCCCCTTCCCCCCAGTTATAGCCCCCCACCCCTGCTTTGGGCTTTTCTTCCCCATTTTTGGGCAGCCCCACAAACATTCCAATCCCCATTCCCCCCTTTATGGGGTTCCACCCTCATTGCACCCCCTGTGTTTGGGGTGCTGAGAGTGAATATGGGGTGGTGATGGGGTGGATGTGGGTGGTTATGGGGTGCTATGGAGTGGATATGAGGTGGTTATGGGGTGCAGTGGGTGGTTATGGGTGGTTATGGATGGTTATGGGGTGGTTATGGGGTGGTTACGGGTTCATTTGGGTGGTTATGGTGTGCAATGGATGGTTATGGGGTGGTTGTGGGTGGTTATGGGGTGGATATGGGCGAATACGAGGTGAATATGGGGTGAATATGGGGTGGATATCGGGTGCAATAAGTGGTTATGGGGTGGATATGGGTAGTTATGGGGTGCAAGAAGTGGTTATGGGGTGGTTACAGGCGATTATGGGGGTGCAAAGGGTGGTTGTGGGGTGGTTATGGGTGGATATGGGGTGCTATGGATGGTTATGGGGTGGATATGGGGTGGTGATGGGGTGGATATGGGGTGCAATGAGTAGTTATGGATGGTTATGGGATGATTAGGGGGTGCTGAAGGTGGATATGGGGTGCAGTGGATGGTTATGGGTGGTTATGGGGTGTAATGGGTGGTTATGGGGTGTAATGGGTGGTTATGGGGTGTAATGGGTGGTTATGGGGTGGATGTGGGTGGATATGGGGCAGGTATTGGTTCATTTGGGTGGTTATGGGGTGGATATGGGTGGTTATGGGGTGCAATGAGTAGTTATGGATGGTTATGGGGTGGTTATGGGGTGCAATGAGTAGTTATGGATGGTTATGGGGTGGTTATGGGGTGCAATGAGTAGTTATGGATGGTTATGGGGTGGTTATGGGGTGCTGAGGGTGATTTTGGGACTGCCAGGACCCCCCCACACTGCAGGCAAATGGGGGCTCAAGGGGCACCCTGAGACTTTGGGGTGCAATCCCAAAACCAGCACCCTCCGCTTTTGGGGTGCCATTTTTGGGGTGCCCGTTTTCAGTGTGCCCATTTTTGGGGTGCCCATTTTTGGGTGCTGTTTTAGGGTGCCATTTTTTAGGGTGCTCATTTTAGAGATGCCATTTTTAGTGTGCCCGTTTTTGGGGTGCCCATTTTTGGGTGCTGTTTTAGGATACCATTTTTGGGGTGCCTGTTTCCCACCCGTTTTGGGGTGCCATTTTTAGGGTACCCATTTTTGGAGTGCTGCTTTTAGTGTGCCCGTTTTTGGGTCCCATTTTAGTGGTGCAATTTTAGGGTGCTCTTTTTGGGGTGCCGTTTTTGTGGTGCCTGTTTTCAGCCCATTTTGGGGTACCATTTTTAGGGCGCTGTTTTAGGCTGCCATTTTTAGTGTGCCCGTTTTTGAGGTGCTGTTTTTGGGGTGACCGCTTTTGGGGTGCCCATTTTTGGGGTGTCTGTTTTTAGGGTGCCGTTTTTGGGGTGCCCGTTTTCAGCCTATTTTGGGGTGCCATTTTTAGGGTGCTCTTTTTGGGGTGCTGTTTTAGGCTGCCATTTTTAGTGTGCCTGTTTTTGAGGTGCTGCTTTTGGGGTGCCCATTTTTGGAGCGCCCATGTTTGAGGTGTTCATTTTTGGGGTGCCCGGTTTTGGGGTGCCATTTTTAGGGTGCTCATTTTAGAGGTGCCATTTTTAGTGTGCCAATTTTTGGGGTGCCCATTTTTAGTGTGCCCGTTTTTGGGGTGCCGTTTTTAGTGTGCCCGTTTTTGGGGTGCCCATTTTTAGTGTGCCCGTTTTTGGGGTGCCGTTTTTAGGGTGCTGTTTTAGGCTGCCGTTTTTGGGGTGCCAATTATGGGGTGCTGTTTTAGGGATGCCATTTTTGGGGTGCCCATTTTGGGGTCCCCTTCGTGTGGTGCTCATTTTTTGGGGGTACCCATTTTTAGTGTCCCCTTTATGGAGTGCCCATTTTTGGAGTCCCATTTTTGGGGTGCCCATTTTCTGCCCATTTTTGGGGTGCCCGTTTTAGAGGTGCCGTTTTAGGGGTGCCCATTTTCTGCCCATTTTGGGGTGCCCATTTTAGAGGTGCCGTTTTAGGGGTGCCCATTTTCTGCCCATTTTGGGGGTGCCCATTTTAGAGGTGCCGTTTTAGGGGTGTCCGTTTTGGGGTGCCCATTTTTGGGTTCCGTTTTTGGGGTGCCCCCACCTGCTGGCACACGGCCCCCTCGCTGGTCAGGGGCAGGGGCCGGACGCTCCCCTGGCCCAAATTCTCCCGTTTGCGGCGTTGGGCGAAAAGTTTCAGCTCCCGACGCTCGGCCTCGTCCAGGTCGTGGCAGAACTGGGGCTGGGGAGGGGTGGGGGAACCTCAGACCACCCCAAAATTCCCCAAAAATATCCCAACACTGCCTAGAGACACCAAATGCATCCCAAAAATACCTAGAAACACCAACCCCTCCCCAAAAACACCCTTGAACAACCCAAATCACTCCAAAAATACCCTTGAACAATGGAAATCCACCCCAAAAATGCCCTCAAACAACCCAAACCCAACCCAAAAACCCCCTCAAACCCAAATCCACCCTAAAAACACCCTTGAACAACCCAAAACTGCCCCCAAAACACCCTCAAACAACCCAAAACCACCCCAAAAATGCCTTAGAACAACCCAAGACCACCCTAAACCAACTCAAGAATACAATAAAACACCACAAAACACCCTGAAATAACCCAATTCCCCCAAAACACCCGGAGTCACACCCCTAAATAGCCCCAAACGCCCCCAAAAACCCCTTTGTGCCATCCAAAACTGCCTCAAATACCCCAAATCCTCCTGGACACCACTTTCTACCACCCAAAACCACTCAAATACCCCAAAAACCTCTTTGTTGCATCCAAAACCACCCCAAATTCCCCAAAACCCACTATGTACCATCCAAAACCAACCCAAATACCCCTCAAACACCACTTTACAGCATCTCAGAACA
The DNA here is from genome assembly GCF_035770615.1 of Melospiza melodia melodia. NCBI lineage: Eukaryota > Metazoa > Chordata > Aves > Passeriformes > Passerellidae > Melospiza > Melospiza melodia. Next base: position 17,665 of record NW_026948779.1, read on the forward strand.
CCTGAAATTCCTCAAAAATCCCCAAAAAACCACTTTGTACCAACCAAAACCACCCCAAATACCCCAAGCGCCATTTTATAGCATACCAAAGCCACCCCAAATACCCCCAAAAGCCCACAAAAACTGCTTTGAACCATCCAAAACAGCCTCAAATTCCCCAAAACCCCCAAAAAGCTCGTTGTAGCACCCAAAACCGCCCCAAATTCCACAAAATCCCCCAAAAAACCCGTTTGTACCATCCACACCCGCCCCAAATACCCAAACCCAGCCCCAAAAAAAACCCCTTTGTACCATCCAAAACCACCTTAAACTCCCAAAAACCCCGCAAAACCGCTTTGTACCATCCAAAAACACCCCAAACCGCCCCAAAAAACATTTTGTACCAGCCAAACCCACCCCAAACACCACTTTATAGCATCCCAAAACCACTCCAAATCCCCTCCAAAACCCCCCAAAAGCTGCTTTGCACCCTCCAAAATCGCCTCAAATGCCCCAAATCCCCCTCCAAAACCACTTTGTACCATCCAAAACTGCCCTAAACACCCCAAATACCACTTTGTAGCATCCAAACCCACCCTAAATACCCCCAAAACTACTTTGCACCATTCAAAAATGCCCCCAAAACCCCCAAAAACCACTTTGAACCATCCAAAACCACCCCAAATACCCCAAATCCGCTTTGTACCAGCCAAACCCGCCCCAAACACCCCAAACATCACTTTTTAGCATCCCAAAACCGCTCCAAATCCCCTCCAAAACCCCCCAAAAGCTGCTTTGCACCCTCCAAAATCTCCTCAAATGCCCCAAATCCCCCTCCAAAACCACTTTGTACCATCCAAAACTGCCCTAAACACCCCAAATACCACTTTGTAGCATCCAAACCCACCCTAAATACCCTCAAAACTACTTTGTACCATTCAAAAATGCCCCCAAAACCCTCCAAAAGCTGCTTTGTACCCTCCAAAATCTCCTCAAATACCCCAAATCCCCCTCCAAAGCTGCTTTTTACCATCCAACCCCACGCCAAACATCACTTTGTAGCATCCCAAAACCGCCCCAAATTGCCCAAACCTGCCTTTAAAACCCCCAGAAAAAGCCCCAAATTCAGCTCCAAACGGTTCAGGAGGTCCCAAACCCGCCCCCCGGAGCCCCCCGGAGCCCCCCGGTCCCCGCTCACCTCGAGGTCGTGCGGGGGCAGCTGCCGCAGCAGCTCCCGCAGCCGGTGCCGCTCCCCGGGGCTGCGGAGCCGCGGCACCAGCGCGGGCGGGAGCAGCGAGAAGTACTGACACACCTACAGGGGGCGGGGCTTAACGGGGCGGGGCCTAACGGGGCGGGGCTTATCGCGGAGGGGCTTAATGGGGGCTTATCGGGGCGGGGCTTAATGGGGCGGGAGCAGCGAGAAGTACTGACACATCTACAGGGGGCGGGGCTTACCGGGGCGGGGCTTACCGGGGCGGGGCTTAATGGGGTGGGGGTTATCGGGGCGGGGCTTAATGGGGCGGGAGCAGCGAGAAGTACTGACACACCTACAGGGGGCGGGGCTTAACGGGGCGGGGCCTAACGGGGCGGGGCTTATCGCGGAGGGGATTAATGGGGGCTTATCGGGGCGGGGCTTAATGGGGTGGGGGTTATCGGGGCGGGGCTTAATGGGGCGGGAGCAGCGAGAAGTACTGACACACCTACAGGGGGCGGGGCTTATCGGGGCGGGGCTTAATGGGGCGGGAGCAGCGAGAAGTACTGACACACCTACAGGGGGCGGGGCTTATCGGGGCGGGGCTTAATGGGGCGGGAGCAGCGAGAAGTACGGACACACCTACAGGGGGCGGGGCTTAATGGGGCGGGGCTTAACGGGGCGGGAGCAGCGAGAAGTACTGACACACCTACAGGGGGCGGGGATTGATGGGGCGGGGCTTAACGGGGCGGGAGCAGGGAGAAGTACTGACACACCTGGGGGGGGCTTAGTGTGGGCGGGGCTTAAGGGGGCGGGGCTTATCGGGAGCAGCAAGAAGTACTGACACACCTGGGAGGGAGCGGGGCTTAATGTGGGCGGGGCTTAACGGGAGCAGCGAGAAGTACTGACACACCTGGGGGGCGGGGCTTAATGTGGGCGGGGCTTAACAGGAGCAGCGAGAAGTACTGACACACCTGGGCAAGAGGCGGGGCTTAATGGGGTGGGGCTAAACGGGAGCAGCGAGAAGTGTTGACACACCTGAGGGGGCGGAGCTTAATGTGGGCGGGACTAATCGGTGAGCAGCTTAAAGGGGCGGGGCTTAACGGGAGCAGCGAGAACTGTTGACACACCTGCACAGGGGGTGGGGCTTAGTGGGGCAGGGCCAAAGGGGGCGGGGCTTAATGGAGCGTGAGCAGCAAGAACTGACACACCTGGGCAGGAGGCAGGGCTTAATGGGGCAGGGCACAGGGGGGCGGGGCTTAACAGGAGTGGGAAGTACTGAAACACCTGAGGGGTGGGGCTTAATGGGGCCGGGCACCCGGGCGGGGCTTAATGGGAGCAGCAAGAAATACTGACACACCTACAGGGGGTGGGGCTTAATGGGGCAGGGCTAAATGGGGCGGGGCTTAACGGGAGCAGTGAGAAATACTGACACACCTGCACAGGGGGCGGGGCTTAGAGGGGCGGGAGCAGCAAGAACTGACACACCAGGGTAGGAGGCAGTGCTTAATGGGGCGGGGCACCTGGGGGCGGGGCTTAATGGGAGCAGCAAGAAATACGGACACACCTGGACAGGGGGCAGGGCTTAATGGGGCGGGGCCATAGGGGCAGGGCTTAACGGGAGCAATGAGAAACACTGACACACCTGCACAGGGGGTGGGGCTAAATGGGGCGGGCCTTAACAGGAGCAGCAAGAAGGACTGACACACCTGAAGGGGTGGGGTGGGGCACCCGGGGGTGGGGCTTAATGCAAAATATGAGAATAACTGACACACCTGGGGCGTGGCTTAGTGGGGCAGGACAGCTGGGGGCGGGGCTAAATGGGGCATGAGCAGCTAGAAGAACTGACGCACCTGAGGGGTGGGGCTTAATAGGGTGGGGCTAAATTGGGTGTGGATTAATGGGAGCACTGAGAAGCTCTGGCACACCTGGGGGCGCGGCTTAATGGGGCCGGGTGTAACGGGAGCAGCGAAAAGAATGGGCACACTTGGGTGGGGCGGGGCTTAGCAGGGTGGGGCTTAATGGGGTGTGGCACAAGGGGTGGGGCTATGTGGGGCAGGTGGGAAAAGTACTGGGACACCTGGGGAGGGCGGGGCTTAGCAGGGTGGGACAAAAAAGGCGGGGCTAAGATGTTTGCCATGGGTGGGGCTTCAGAGGGGTGTCCATTGATGGGCGGGGCTTGGAGCGGTGTGGCCCAAGGGGCGGGGTTTGATGGGACAGGTGTGAGAGGCACAGGATCACCCGTGGGGAAGGGGGTGGGGCTTACGTAGGTGTGACTGGGCAGGGTGGGGCTGATTGGCTGGGGCCTCACTGGGGGCGTGGCTTCACCGTGGGGTGGGGCAGGTGAGAAAATCCTGCACAGGGAAATGGGGCGGAGCTTCACCAGTGGGTGGGGCCTGGAAGGGGTGTGTCCCACAGGAGGGTGGGGCTTGCCTGGGGCGGGGCTTCACTGGAGGTGGGGCTTCAGGGGGCAGGGGTGAGAAATCCCCGAGGGGAGATGGGGGTGGGGCTTATGGGGGCGGGGCCTCAACAGGGTGGGACATGATGTGGCAGGTGGGAGGGGTTTCCCGCAGAGGGGGTGGGGCTTCAGAAGGTGGGCGTGGCTTGATTGTAAAGGCATGGCCTGGGCTTGGCTTGGGCAAGGGAGGGGTCTGTGGGGTGGGCGGGGCCTGGGTGGGACTGGGGAGCCCCAGGAGGGGTTTGGGGGGGTCTGAGGGGGGTCAGGGCTCTATTGTGGGGGATCCCAGGGGATTTGTGATCTGTGCAGGGCTCAGGGGGTTCTGGGGGTGTCAGAATTTAGGGGGACATGGATGGGGGGTCTCCATCCCTTGGGGGGTTTTGGGGGTCCTGGTGGGGGTGGGGGGCACAGACGGGGGGTCTCCATCCCTCGGGTATTTTTGGGGTCCCAGGGGCTTTTGGGGTCCCGGGGGGGAGGGGGTCAGAACATTTTGGGGGTACATGGATGGGGGGGTTCCATCCCTTGAGGGGTTGTGGGGTCCCAGGGAGAATCTCATCATTTTAGGGGGCACAGATGTGGGGCTCCCCATCCCTGGGGTGTTTTTGGGGTCCTGGGGGGATGGTGGGGGCACAGATGGGGGTGGTCTCCATCCCTGGGGTCGTTTTGGGGGTCCCAGGGGTTTTTTGGCGGTCCTGGGGCAGTTTGGGGGTCCCGGGGGGGTTTTGTGGCTCCCTGTGTGTTTTTTGGGGGGGTCCTGGTGTGTTGTTTTGGGGGTCCCTGGTGTGTGTTTTTGGGGGATCCCTGGTGTGTTTTTTTGGGGGCCCCGGGGGTGTTTTTGGGGGTCCCTGCTGTGTGTTTTTTGGGGGTCCCTGGTGTGTTTATTTTGGGGGTCCCGGGGGCATTACCTGGTCAGGGCTGAGGCCGGGGGGCGCCCATGCGAACTCGTCGGCCGAGCACCCCGAGTCCTCGGAGCCGGGGGGGGGGTGGGACTCAGGGAGCAGCCGGGCCAGGACCCCCTGCAGGGCCGGGGGCACCCCGCCCCCCACGTGCTCCCCCCGCGGGCACTTGCAGTGCTGGCACAGCTTCCTGCGGAGGGGAACCCCGAAATAGCGTCAGGGACACCCCGAAACAGGGTCGGGAGCACCCCAAAATCTGGGGATAGGGCACCCCGAAATACAGTCAGGGGCAGCCCAAAATCTGGGGACGGGGCACCCTAAAATCTGATCATGGGGACCCCAAAATTTGGTAGTGGGGTACCCCGAAATATGGTCAGGGGCACCCGAAAATATGGTCAGAGGCACCTCGAAATCCGGTCAGGGGGTGCTCCAAAATCTGTGCATAGGGCACCCCAAATACAGGGAAGGGACTCCCTGAAATATGGTCCTGAGCACCCCGAAATATGGTCGGGGGGCTCCCCAAAATCCAGGAATGTAGGACCCCAAAATATGATAATGGGACACCCCAAAATCCGGTCAGGGGGCACCCCGAAATCCGGTCAGGGGCACCCCGAAATAGGGTCAGGGGCACCCCGAAATAGGGCCAGAGACACCCTGAAATCTGGGGATGGGGCACCCCAAAATCCCCCTCCCACCGGGGGGACACCCCAAAACGCCCATCCCATGCTAAGGGGATGATGTGGGACACCCCAGATCCCCTCCCAGGGGCTCCCCAAAATCCCCCCCCAGCCCAGGGTGCCCCCAATCCGCTCTCACCTCCAGGGGTGCTCCTGGAAGCCCGGGCAGAGCTCCCGGCACACCCGGCACGGCCGGCCCCGCTCGGGGTCCTGGGCCTGCGGGCAAAACGGGGGCGTCAGGGGCGCCCCAAAAATGGTATGGGGTACAGGGGCACCCCGAAATCCCCTTCCCATCCCAGGGGGGTACAGGGAGGTCAGGGGGAACCCCAAAAACGGCCGGAGGGAGCACAGGGGAACCCCAAAACAGCCTGGGGGGGACAGGGCGGGAGGGATACCCCAAAAACGGACTGGGGGGTCATGGGGACCCCAAAATGGCCTGGGGACACAGGGGGGTCATGGGGACCCCAAAAACGGCCGGGGGGGCACAGGAGGGTTGGAGGGGGCACCTCAAAATTTCCTTCCCATTCCAGGGGGTCAGGGGCACCCCAAAAACGGCCTGGGGTAGAGGAGGTCAGGGGGGACCCCAAAAACGGCCTGGAGGGGTCAGGTGCACCCCAAAAATGGCCTGGGGGTCGGGGAAGTGGGGGGCCCCCAAAATGGCCTGGGGGGCACAGGGGGGTCGGGGGGGGCACCTCAAAATCCCCTTCTCATCTCAGGGACACCCTATGGGGGACCCCAAAAACTGGGGGGGGGACACCCCAAAACCATCCAGGAGGGGTGGCAGAGACTCCCCAAAATGCTGGAGCTGGGGGGGCTGGGGGGCCCAGAAATGGGGTCCGGGGGGGGCTGGGCAGGAAAAAGGGGGGGCGCAGTGAAAGGGGTGAGGGGGCTGTGGGGGTCACCCCGGAAATGGAGTCTGGGGGTGGGCACACGTGGGGTCAGGGGGAAACCCCAAAACCGGGGTCGGGAATGGGTGGGGTGAACCCCAGAAATGGGGAGGGGGGTTGGGGGGCTCACAGGGGCTGGGGGGATTCACCCCATAACCACCCCAACCCTACAGCCCCCCTTAACTCCTGAGCTCTTTCCTGCAGCTCCCTGGGAGACCCCCGAGCCACAGACCCCCCCCCAAATCCCAGGGACCCCTCCCCATGAGCCCCCCAAAACCCCAAAACGCCCCCAAAGCGCCCCCAAAGCTGCTCCAAAGCGACCCCAAAAACCCAGAGCCCCTCGGGCTCCCCAAAGACCCCAGAGCGGCCCCAAAGCGTCCCCAGAGCCCCCCAAAATCCCCCGGTCACCCCCGGTCCCCCCGCCCCTCACGGCTCGCTCCGATCGCCGCCGCCGGGACCCCCGCGTGAACATGGCGGGCCTTGGCCACGCCCCTTCGCGACGGCCACGCCCTCACCTGCGGTAGGCCCCGCCCCCTTCAGGTAGACGGCGAGGTAAGCCCCGCCCATCAACACGAGGCCCACGCCCCCACCGGGCGGGCTTTTGCAACCTCCAAACCCCGCCCCCAGCAGCTCTGGCCACGCCCACCGCGCTGGCCACGCCCCTCGGCCAGAGCTGGGGGGATCGGGGGCTCTGAGGGGGGGCGGGGGTTGGGGGGTTCGGGGGGTTCGGGAGATTTGAGGTTTGGGGGTTCAGGGATTTGGGGTTTGGAGAATTTGGGGTTTGGGGGTTCGGGGCTTTGGGGTTTGGAGGATTTGAGGTTTGGGGGGTTCGGGTTTTGGGGGGCTCTAAAACGGGGGGCTCAGGGGTTCGGGGGGTGTTCGGGGGTTCGGGGTTCGGGATTTGGGGGTTTGGGGGTTTGGGGGTTGGGGGTTCGGGGGTTTTGGGGGATTCGGGCAGTTTGGGGGTTTCGGGGTTCGGGGTTTGGGGGTTCGGGGGTTTAGAGGGCTCTGAAAGGGGGGGCTCGGGAGTTTGGGGGTTCGGGATTTGAGGGGCTCGGGGGCTTTGGGAGCTCGGGACTTCGGGAGGTTTGGGGTTTCGGGGATTGTGGGGTTCGGGGGGGTTTGGGGGATTTGAGGTTTGGGGGTTCGGGGCGTCTGGGGGCTCTGAGGTGGGAAGGCTCGGGGAATTCAGGGGTTCGGGGGTTTGGGGCTGTTGGGGCCTGTGTGGGCTCGGGGTTCGGGGGGTTCGGGGGTTCGGGGGTTTGGGGCTGTTGGGGCCTGTGTGGGCTCGGGGTTTGGGGGTTCGGGGGCTCGGGGGATTCAGTGCCTTGAGGGGGGTTCAAGGATTCGGGGGTTTTGGGGGGCTCAGAGGTTTTGGGGGCTTTGGGAGCTCGGGGTTTTTTGGGGTGCCCGGTGCGACCGGGAGGGTTTGAGGATTTGGGGGATTTTGGGGCCGTTCCGGGCATTTTTGGGGGTTCGGGGCCGGTTTGCTCAGGTGGGCGTGGCCCGGGGCGTGGCCTCCTCTGTCCAAGCCCCGCCCCCCGGGGTTTATCGGGGTTTTGGGGGGCCCCAGTGCTCGGTGTTCGTCCTCAGTGCGGGACAACAGGTGGGGAACGGGGGATTTGGGGGATTTTGAGGGAATTTAGGGGATTGGGGGGGATTTTTGGGCGATTTTGGGGCGATTTTGTGGGGATTGTGGGGGGTTTGGAGGGATTTTGAAGGGTTTGGGGATGTTTTGAGGAGACTTTTGGCGGTGGTTTTGGGAGATTTGGGGGATTCGGGGGATTGTGGGGAGATTTGGGGGAGTTTTGGGGTATTTGGGGGGATTTTGGGGGAATTTGGGGAGATTTGGAGATTTTGGGAGTTTTGGGGGATTTTGGCAGAGGTTTTTAGGGGATTTTGTGGGATTTTGGAGGGATTAGGGGGGTTTTAGGGGATTTTGGAGAGGTTTAGGGGCATTTTTAGGGGGATTTGGAGGGTTTGGGTGATTTCGGGCGGAATTTTGGGGGATTTGGGGGAATTTTGGTGGATTGGGAGATATTGGGGGATTATGAAGGATTTTGGGGTGATTTTGGGGGTCTGTGGGGGGTCTGTGGGAATCCGGACCCCGCCTTGAGATCCCCCAGGAATTTGGGGGTCCCAGGCCCCCCCAAATCCCCCTCGGACCCCCCAAAATCCCCCAAACCCCCCCAAACTCCCCCAAAAATCGCTCAGGGGACAAGAAAAGGGACATTGGGGGGGGTCCTGCACCCCAAAATCCGCCTGGGGACCCAAAGTGCCTCCGGGATCCCGTTTTGGGGAAGGGTTGGGGGTTTTGGGGTTTTGGGGTTTTTTGGGGGGCTTTTTGGGTTTTTGGTTTTTTCAGGTTTTGTGGGTTTGGGGTTTTGGGGATTTTTGGGGGGGTTGGGTTTTGGGATTTTGGGGGGTTTTGGGGGGGGTTGGGGGTTTTGGCGGATTTGAGGTTTTTTGGGGGTTTTGGGTGGTTTTATGGAGTTTTGGGGTTTTGGGGGGATTCATTTTTAGTTTTGGGTTTTGGGGAGTTTGAGGGTTTTGGGGAATTTGGGATTTTTGGGGCTTTTTGGGATTTTTTAGGGGGGTTGGAATTTTGCAGGGTTTGGGTTTTGGGGGGGTGGGTTTTTTGGGCTTTGGGGGTTTTGGCGATTTGGGTTTTGGTTTTTTTTTTGTTTTTTTGGGTTTTTTGGGGGGGTGATTTTTTGAGGTTTTGGGGATTTCTGGGTTTTGGGATTTTGGGAGTTTTTGGGTTGTGTGGGGGTTTGGGGTTTTGGGGAGTTTTAGGCTTTTGGGGGTTTTGGCGGACTTTGGGTTTTTTGGGATTTGGGGTTTTTTGGGGTTTTGGGGGCTTTTATGGAGTTTTTGCAGGTTTTGGGATTTTTTGTTTCGTTTTTGGGTTTTGGGAAGCTTTGGGGTTTGTGGGGGTTTTGGGAATTTGGGATGTTTGGGTGATTTGGATTTTTTGGGTTTTTGGGGGGACTTTGGGATTTTTGGGGGTTTTGGGATGTTTGGGGGTTTTGGGGTATTTTGGGATTTGAGGTTTTTTTTGCGGTTTTTGGGGGGATGTTTGGGATTTTTTGTTTTGTTTTGGGGTTTGGGGGGGGGTTTGGCGATTTGGGGGATTTTGGGGATTTGGGGGATTTTTAGGTTGGTTTTTAGGGTTTTTTAGGTTGGGGTTTTTAGGTTTTTTGGAGGTTTTTAGGGGTTTTGGGTGGGACACCCCAAATTCCCTCCCCCGGTCACGTGACCCGGCGCGCTCCAGGTGTGGGGGGCTGATAAGGGGGGTGGGGAGGGGCCACACCCACCCCAAAAAAACCCAAAAAACCCCAAAAATGGGGTGGGGGAGGGGCCTGGGTGGGGCTGGGTGGGGGGGAGGGGCAGATTTGGGGGTGGGGGGTCCCCAAAAATCCCCCCCCACACCCCCTGAGGGACCCCAAATCCGCCCCAAAAAGGGGCTCTGGGCGGGGGGGAGGGGGAAATTTGGGGTCCCCTTTTCTCGCCCCCTCCCTCGCTGTGGTTTTTGGGGGTCCCGGGGGGGTTTTGGGGGGTCCTGGTGGGGTTTGGGGTGCAGGACCCCCGACTCCCCCTTTCCTATCCCCTCTCTGCGATTTGAGGCGATGTGGGGGAATTTTGGGGGATTTTGGGGCTTTTCTGGTGGAGGGGAAGAACCAGGGGAATTTGGGGGCAGTTTTGGGGTTTTTGGGGTGCAGGACCCCCCTGACCCCCCCCCCTTTTTTATCCCATCTCAACGATTTATGGGGTTTTGGGGGGGATTTGAGTGGATTTTGAGGGATTTTATGGGATTTTAAGAGGATTTGGGGGAATTTTGGGACTGTTTGGGGATAAGAAGAACGAGATGGATTTGGGGGATTTTTCGGGGGGGTTTGGGGTTTTTGGGGTGCCAAAGCCCCCGACGCCCCCTTTTCTGTCCACTCTCATCGATTTGTGGGTTTTGGGGGAATTTTGGTGGGGTTTGGGAGGATTTGAGAGGATTTTGGGCCATTTCAGGAACGAGAAGCATCTGCTCAATTCGGGGCATTTTGGGGGGATTTTGGGTTTTTTGGGGTGCAGGACCCCCCCGCGACCCCCCCTTTTTATTCCCTCTGAGCAATTTGAGGAGATTTTGGGGGGATTTGAGTAGATTTTGAGCAGATTTTGGGGGGTTTAAGTGGGTTTTGGTGGATTTTGGGGCCGTTTCAGGACTGAGAAGCACCGGATGGATTTGGGGTTTTTTGGGGGGGATTTTGGGGTTTTTGGGGTGCCGGAACCCCCCTGACCCTCCGATTCTTTGCCCCCCAGCACCCCCATGGCCGCCCTGCTGCGCTGCCCCGTCCTGGCCCGGAACCCGCGGCTGCTGCGGGTGATGAGCACAGCCCCGGCCCGGCCCCAAACCGGTACCGGAACAGAACCCCAAAACGGGGACCCCAAAACGGGGGACCCCGAAATGGGGGGGACACCTAAACGGGGACCCCGAAATGGGGGGGACACCTAAACGGGGACCCCGAAATGAGCGGGACACCAAAATGGGGGGATCCAAAATGAGGGGACATCGAAATTGGGGGACCCAAAATGGGGGGACATCGAAATTGGGGAGACCCCAAAATGGGGGGGACATGAAAATTCGGAACCCCAAAACGGGGGGACACCAAAACGGGGCGACACAAAAATGGGGAACCCCAAAAATGGGAGAGACCCCAAAATGGGGAATACCAAAATGGAGAACTCTGGCCCCAAAATGGGGCAGACCCAAAATGGGGAACCCCCCTGACCCCCAAACTGGGGGACCTCAAAATGGGAACATGACCCCAAAACGGGGAGACCCCAAAATGAGGGAGACTCCATAATTGGGGGACCCCAAACTGGGGGAGACCCCAAAGTGGGGAACTCTCCTGACCCCAAATGGGGACCCCGACCCCAAACTGAGGGAACCCAAATTGGGGGGAACCCCCAGACTCCAAATGGGGGAACCCCCTGGCCCCAAATTGGGAACCCCGACCCCAAAATGGGGAACACAAATGAGGGGAAACCCTGATCCCAAAATGGGGAACCCCGAAATGGGGAACCCGACCCGAAATGGGGACCCCGACCCCAAACTGTGGACCCAAATTGGGGGAACCCCCCGATCCCAAACTGGGGGAACCCAAATGGGAGGGAACCCCCTGACCTCAAATTGGGGACCCTGACCCCAAAATGGGAGGAGCCCAAATGGGGAACCCTGACCCCAAAATGGGGAACCCAAACTGGGGGAACCCCCTGACCCCAAAATGGGGAACCCCAACCCCAAATTTGGGAACCCAAACTGGAGGAACCCCCCTGTCTTCAAATTGGGGGAACCCCCTGACCCCAAATTGGGGGAACCCCGAACCCAAATTTGGGGAACTCAAATGGAGGAACCTTGACCCCAAACTGGGGGGAAGCCTCGAGCCCTTAACAGGGAGCCCTGACCCCAAAATGGAAACACAAATGGGGGGGAACCCCTGACCCGAAATTGGGGACCCGGACCCCAAATTGGGGACCCCATATTGGGGACCCCGACCCCAAACTGGGGGGAACCCAAATGGGGAAATTCTCGACCTCATAACAAGGAGCCCTGACCCTGTATCGGGAACCCCCAACCCCAAATTTGGGGAACTCAAATGGGGGAACCCCAAACTGGGGACCCCGACCCCAAATTGGGAACCCCGACCCCAAATGAGGAACACAAATGAGGGGAAACCCCGATCCCAAAATGGGGACCCCAACACCATAACGGGGAACCCCGACCCCAAAATGGGGAACCCCCGACCCTATATCGGGAACCCCCAACCCCAAATTTGGGGAACTCAAATGGGGGGAACCCCTGACCCCAAAATGGGGACCATGACCCCAAAATGAGGGAACCCCAAACTGGGGACCTCGACCCTAAATTGGGAACCCCAATTGGGGGAACCCCTAAATTGGGACCCCAAAATGGGGAACACAAATGAGGGGAAACCCCGACCCCAAAAATGGGGACCCCGACCCCAAACTGTGGATTCAAATTGGGGGAACCCCCTGATCCCAAACTGGGGGAACCCAAACGGGAGGGAAGCCCCTGACCCCAAATTGGGGACCCCTGACCCCAAAATGGGGAACCCAAACTGGGGGAACCCCGACCCCAAACTGGGGACCCCGACCCCAAAATGGGGACCCCCGACCCCAAACTGGGGGGAACCCCCTGGTCCCAAATTGGGGGGAAGCCTCGACCCCATAACAGGGAACCCTGACCCCAAAATGGGGACCCTGACCCCAAAATGGGGAACACAAATGGGGGGGAACCCCCTGACCCTAAATTGGGCACCCTGACCCCAAATTGGGGAACCCAAATTGGGGACCCCGACCCCATAACGGGGAACCCAAACTGGGGGGAACCCCCCTGACCCCAAAATGGGAACCCCGACCCCCAAACTGGGGTAACCCCCCTGACTCCCCCTGAACCCCCCTTGGTGGTTTTGGGGGGTTCGGGGGGTTTGGAAGGGTTTGGGGGGATTTTGGGGTGTTTGGGGAGGAGTTTTGGGGTGGTTGGGAGGAGTTTTGGGGGTTTTGGGGGATTTTGGGGGGTTTAGGGCTGGGGGGAGGTTTTAGGGTGGGGGGAGGGGAGCTTTGGTGGAGTTTTGGGGGATTTTGAGGAATTGTTGGGTTTTGGGGTTTTGGAATGAGTTCTAAGGAAGTTTTGGTGGGGGTGGAGGAGTTTTGGGGTATTTGGGGGAGTTCGGAGGAGTTTGGGGTATTTGGGGGTTTTTTGCTGTGATTTTGGGGGTTTGGGGAATTTTTTGGGGTGATTTTGAGGATTTTTAACAATTTTCGGTTGATTGGGGATTTTTTGGGGGTGATTCTGGGGTTTTGAGAAGTTTCATGGTGTTTCGGGGTCATTTTGGGAGTTTTGGGGGTGATTTTAGGGTTTTTATGGGGTGATTTTGGCTTATAGAGGAGTTTCGGGTTGTTTTGGGAGTTTTGGGGTGAATTTATGTTTTTTTGGGGGGGGTAATTTGGGTTTTTTTTGAGGATTTTCGGGGTGATTTCGTGATTTTTTGGGGCGTAACTTTGGCAAATTGGGTAAATTTGCAGCACTTTTGGGGTGATTTGGTTGTTTTTTTTTTTTTGCCGAATTTCGGGTGCTGAGGGAATCCCGCAGTTTTTTGGTTTTTGGGGGGTTTTTTTTGGGGGTTTTTGGGTATTTGGGGTCTCCGCACCCCCGTGTCCCCCCTGACGGCCCCGTGCCCCCCCAGGTGCCCCCCCCGAGGGGTCCCCGTGTCCCTTCATGGCGCTGGGGGCGCGGGGGGGGGAGGGGCCCCCCTTTGTGCAGCGCGCGGCGCCGGAGCTGCAGGAGGACGTGACCCCCCCCCAGCCCACGGGGACCCCCCCCGAGGAGGCAGGTGAGGATGGGGGACCCCCCCGGAGTGACGTCAGCAATGTGGGGACCCCCCCGGGGCAGGTTGGGGGTTTGTGGGGGGGGGCGGGGTAATTTTGGCTTTTTTTGAGGAGTTTTGGGGGGATTTGATCACTTTGGGGAACCCCCTCAGGGACAGCTGAGGATTTGGGGACCCCCCCCCCATCCCTCGGGGGTTGCGATCACTTTGGGGACCCCCCCTTGAGGCAGGGGAACATTTTGGGGACCTCCCCCTTGGACAGGTGAGGATTTTGGGGACCCCCCCCCCTGAGTGACGTCATCAATTTGGGGACACCCCCCCCGGGGGATTTAATCACTTTGGGGACCCCCAATTGAGGCAGGGGAACATTTTGGGGACCCCCCCCCCCCCCCTTGAGCCAGGTGAGGATTTTGAGGGACCCCCGAGTGATGTCATCACATTGGGGACCCCTCCCCCTGGGGCAGGTGAGGGTTTTGGGGACCCTCCCTGGGGGTTGTGGTCATTTTGGGGATCCCCCCTTGAAACAGGTGAGAATTGGGGACACCCCCCCGGGGGATTTGATCACTTTGGGGACCCCCCCGAGTGACGTCATCAATTGGGAACCCCCCCCGGA
>NW_026948780.1:0-30916 GCF_035770615.1 Melospiza melodia melodia
GATTGTGACCAGACCCATGGTGGCACCAGTGCCAAGTTGGGCTGGTTTGATAGTACCAAGTGGCTCCTGTAATCTGCCATCAAATAGTTGGTAGGCGAGTTTTGTTTTCCAGGGAAAAGCGCCGTTGTTTTTGTTTGGGGGCCTGTGGTAGGGAGTGGCCGGCTGGCTAATTAGAATCCACGATACGCAGGATGGTTCCCAGACCAGAGGTGGCACCAGTGCCAAGTCGGGCTAGTTTGATGGTGCAAAGTGGCTCCTGCAATCTGCCATCCTGAAGCGGGGTAGCTTACTTTTGTTTGCCAGGGAAACGGGCCGAGCTTTTTGTCTGGGGGCCTATGGCGGGGAGTGACCGGCTGGCTCCTGAAAAGCTAAGATAGGCAGGATGGTGACCAGACCCATGGTGGCACCAGTGCCAAGTTGGGCTGATTTGATAAAACCAAGTGGCTCCTGCAATCTGCCATCAAAAAGTTGGCAGGAGAGTTTTGTTTTCCAGGGAAAAGCGCCGTTGTTTGTGTTTGGGGGCCTGTGGCTGGGAGTGGCCGGCTGGCTCCTTAGAATCCACGATACGCAGCATGGTATCCAGACCCAAGGTGGCACCAGTGCCAAGTTTTGCTGGTTTGATAGTACCAAGTGGTTCCTGCAATCTGCCATCCAGAAGCAGGGCAGCTTACTTTTGTTTGCCAGGGAAACGGGCCGTGGTTTTTGTCTGGGGGCCTATGGCTGAGAGTGACCGGCTGGCTCCTGAAAAGCTACGATAGGCAGGATGGTGACCAGACCCATGGTGGCACCAGTCCCAAGTTGGGCTGATTTGATAGTACCAAGTGGCTCCTGCAATCTGCCGTCAAAATTTGGCAGGCGAGTTTTTATTTTCCAGGGAAAAGCGCCGTTGTTTGTGTTTGGGGGCCTGTGGCTGGGAGTGGCCGGCTGGCTGCTTAGAATCCACGATACGCAGGATGGTTCCCAGACCCAAGGTGGCACCAGTGCCAAGTCGGGCTAGTATGATGGTGCAAAGTGGCTCCTGCAATCTGCCATCCAGAAGCGGGGCAGCTTACTTTTGTTTGCCAGGGAAACGGTCCGAGCTTTGTGTCTCGGGGCCTATGGCTGGGAGTGACCGGCTGGCTCCTGAAAAGCTACGATAGGCAGGATGGTGACCAGACCCATGGTGGCACCAGTGCCAAGTTGGGCTGGTTTGATAGTACCAAGTGGCTCCTGCAATCTGCCATCAAAATGTCGGCAGGCGAGTTTTGTTTTCCAGGGAAAAGCGCCGTTGTTTGTGTTTGGGGGCCTGTGGCTGGGAGTGGCCGGCTGGCTCCTTAGAATCCACGATACGCAGGATGGTTCCCAGACCTGAGGTGGCACCAGTGCCAAGTCGGGCTGGTTTTATAGTACCAAGTGCATCCTGCAATCTGCCATCCAGAAGCGGGGCAGCTTACTTTTGTTTGCCAGGGAAACGGGCCGAGATTTGTGTCAGGGGGCCTATGGCTGGGAGTGACCGGCTGGCTACTGAAAAGCTACGATAGGCAGGATGGTGACCAGACCCATGGTGGCACCAGTGCCATGTTCGCCTGATTTCATAGTACCAAGTGGCTCCTGCAATCTGCCATCAAAAAGTCGGCAGGCGAGTTTTGTTTTCCAGGGAAAAGTGCTGTTGTTTGTGTCTGCGGGCCTGTGGCTGGAGTGGCCGGCTGGCTCCTTAGAATCCACGATACGCAGCATGGTTCCCAGAACCAAGGTGGCACCAGTGCCAAGTTGGGCTGGTTTGATAGTACCAAGTGGTTCCTGCAATCTGCCATCAAAAAGATGGCAGGCGAGTTTTGTTTTCCAGGGAAAAGCGTCGTTGTTTGTGTTTGGGGGCCTGTGGCTGGGCGTGGCCGGCAGGCTCCTTAGAATCCACGATACACAGCATGGTTCCCAGACCCAAGGTGGCACCAGTCCCAAGTTGGGCTGGTTTGATAGTACCAAGTGGTTCCTGCAATCTGCCATCCAGAAGCGGGGCAGCTTACTTTTGTATGCCAGGGAAACGGGCCGAGGTTTGTGTCTGGGGGCCTATGGCTGGGAGTGACCGGCTGGCTCCTGAAAGGCTACGATAGGCAGGATGGTGACCAGACCCATGGTGGCACCAGTGCCAAGTTGGGCTGGTTTGATAGTACCAAGTGGCTCCTGCAATCTGCCATCAAAAAGTTGGCAGGCGAGTTTTGTTTTCCAGGGAAAAGCGCCGTTGTTTGTGTTTGGGGGCCTGTGGCTGGGAGTGGCCGGCTGGCTAATTAGAATCCACGACAGGCAGGATGGTTCCCAGACCAGAGGTGACACCAGTGCCAAGTCGGGCTAGTTTGATGGTGAAAAGCGGCTCCTGCAATCTGCCATCCAGAAGCGGGTTAACTTACTTTTGTTTGCCTGGGAAAAGGGCCGAGGTTTGTGTCTGGGGGCCTATGGCTGGGAGTGACCGGCTGTCTCCTGAAAAGCTACGATAGGCAGGATGGTGACCAGACCCATGGTGGCACCAGTGCCAAGTTGGGCTGGTTTGATAGTACCAAGTGGCTCCTGCAATCTGCCATCAAAAAGTTGGCAGGCGAGTTTGTTATCCAGGGAAAAGCGCCGTTGTTTTTGTTTGGGGGCCTGTGGTTGGGAGTGCCCGGCTGGCTCCTTAGAAACCACGATACGCAGCATGGTTACCAGACAAGAGGTGCCACCAGTGCCAAGTTGTGCTGGTTTGATACTACCAAGTGGTTCCTGCAATCTGCCATCCAGAAGCGGGGCAGCTTACTTTTGTTTGCCACGGAAACGGGCCGTTGTTTGTGTTTGGGGGCCTGTGGCTGGGAGTGGCCGACTGGCTCCTTAGAATCCACGATACGCAGGATGGGTCCCAGACCAGAGGTGGCACCAGTGCCAAGTCGGACTGGTTTGATAGTCCCAAGTGGCTCCTGCAAACTGCCATCCAGAAGCGGGGCAGCTTACTTTTGTTTGCCAGGGAAACGGGCCGAGGTTTGTGACTGGGGACCTATGGCTGGGAGTGACCGGCTGGCTCCTGAAAAGTTACGATAGGCAGGATTGTGACCAGACCCATGGTGGCACCAGTGCCAAGTTGGGCTGGTTTGATAGTACCAAGTGGCTCCTGTAATCTGCCATCAAATAGTTGGTAGGCGAGTTTTGTTTTCCAGGGAAAAGCGCCGTTGTTTTTGTTTGGGGGCCTGTGGTAGGGAGTGGCCGGCTGGCTAATTAGAATCCACGATACGCAGGATGGTTCCCAGACCAGAGGTGGCACCAGTGCCAAGTCGGGCTAGTTTGATGGTGCAAAGTGGCTCCTGCAATCTGCCATCCTGAAGCGGGGTAGCTTACTTTTGTTTGCCAGGGAAACGGGCCGAGCTTTTTGTCTGGGGGCCTATGGCGGGGAGTGACCGGCTGGCTCCTGAAAAGCTAAGATAGGCAGGATGGTGACCAGACCCATGGTGGCACCAGTGCCAAGTTGGGCTGATTTGATAAAACCAAGTGGCTCCTGCAATCTGCCATCAAAAAGTTGGCAGGAGAGTTTTGTTTTCCAGGGAAAAGCGCCGTTGTTTGTGTTTGGGGGCCTGTGGCTGGGAGTGGCCGGCTGGCTCCTTAGAATCCACGATACGCAGCATGGTATCCAGACCCAAGGTGGCACCAGTGCCAAGTTTTGCTGGTTTGATAGTACCAAGTGGTTCCTGCAATCTGCCATCCAGAAGCAGGGCAGCTTACTTTTGTTTGCCAGGGAAACGGGCCGTGGTTTTTGTCTGGGGGCCTATGGCTGAGAGTGACCGGCTGGCTCCTGAAAAGCTACGATAGGCAGGATGGTGACCAGACCCATGGTGGCACCAGTCCCAAGTTGGGCTGATTTGATAGTACCAAGTGGCTCCTGCAATCTGCCGTCAAAATTTGGCAGGCGAGTTTTTATTTTCCAGGGAAAAGCGCCGTTGTTTGTGTTTGGGGGCCTGTGGCTGGGAGTGGCCGGCTGGCTGCTTAGAATCCACGATACGCAGGATGGTTCCCAGACCCAAGGTGGCACCAGTGCCAAGTCGGGCTAGTATGATGGTGCAAAGTGGCTCCTGCAATCTGCCATCCAGAAGCGGGGCAGCTTACTTTTGTTTGCCAGGGAAACGGTCCGAGCTTTGTGTCTGGGGGCCTATGGCTGGGAGTGACCGGCTGGCTCCTGAAAAGCTACGATAGGCAGGATGGTGACCAGACCCATGGTGGCACCAGTGCCAAGTTGGGCTGGTTTGATAGTACCAAGTGGCTCCTGCAATCTGCCATCAAAATGTCGGCAGGCGAGTTTTGTTTTCCAGGGAAAAGCGCCGTTGTTTGTGTTTGGGGGCCTGTGGCTGGGAGTGGCCGGCTGGCTCCTTAGAATCCACGATACGCAGGATGGTTCCCAGACCTGAGGTGGCACCAGTGCCAAGTCGGGCTGGTTTTATAGTACCAAGTGCATCCTGCAATCTGCCATCCAGAAGCGGGGCAGCTTACTTTTGTTTGCCAGGGAAACGGGCCGAGCTTTGTGTCAGGGGGCCTATGGCTGGTAGTGACCGGCTGGCTACTGAAAAGCTACGATAGGCAGGATGGTGACCAGACCCATGGTGGCACCAGTGCCATGTTCGGCTGATTTCATAGTACCAAGTGGCTCCTGCAATCTGCCATCAAAAAGTCGGCAGGCGAGTTTTGTTTTCCAGGGAAAAGTGCTGTTGTTTGTGTCTGCGGGCCTGTGGCTGGAGTGGCCGGCTGGCTCCTTAGAATCCACGATACGCAGCATGGTTCCCAGAACCAAGGTGGCACCAGTGCCAAGTTGGGCTGGTTTGATAGTACCAAGTGGTTCCTGCAATCTGCCATCAAAAAGATGGCAGGCGAGTTTTGTTTTCCAGGGAAAAGCGTCGTTGTTTGTGTTTGGGGGCCTGTGGCTGGGCGTGGCCGGCAGGCTCCTTAGAATCCACGATACACAGCATGGTTCCCAGACCCAAGGTGGCACCAGTCCCAAGTTGGGCTGGTTTGATAGTACCAAGCGGCTCCTGCAATCTGCCATCCAGAAGCGGGGCAGCTTACTTTTGTTTGCCAGGGAAACGGGCCGAGGTTTGTGTCTGGGGGCCTATGGCTGGGAGTGACCGGCTGTCTCCTGAAAAGCTACGATAGGCAGGATGGTGACCAGACCCATGGTGGCACCAGTGCCAAGTTGGGCTGGTTTGATAGTACCAAGTGGCTCCTGCAATCTGCCATCAAAAAGTTGGCAGGCGAGTTTGTTATCCAGGGAAAAGCGCCGTTGTTTTTGTTTGGGGGCCTGTGGCTGGGAGTGGCCGGATGGCTAATTAGAATCCACGATACGCAGCATGGTTCCCAGACCTGAGGTGGCACCAGTGCCAAGTTGGGCTGGTTTGATACTACCAAGTGCGTCCTGCAATCTGCCATCCAGAAGCGGGGCAGCTTACTTTTGTTTGCCAGGGAAACGGGCCGAGGTTTTGTCTGGGGGCCTATGGCAGGGAGTGACCGGCTGGCTCCTGAAAAACTACGATAGGCAGGATGGTGACCAGACCCATGGTGGCACCAGTGGCAAGTTGGGCTGGTTTGATAGTACCAAGTGGCTCCTGCAATCTGCCATCAAAATGTTGGCAGGCAAGTTTTGTTTTCCAGGGAAAAGCGCCGTTGTTTGTGTTTGGGGGCCTGTGGCTGGGAGTGGCCGGCTGGCTCCTTAGAATCCAAAATACGCAGGATGGTTCCCAGACCTGAGGTGGCACCAGTGCCAAGTTGGGCTGGTTTGATTGTAGCAAATGGTTCCTGCAATCTACCATCCAGAAGCGGGGCAGCTTACTTTTGTTTGCCAGGGAAACGGGCCGAGGTTTGTGTCTGGGGGCCTATGGCTGGGAGTGACCGGCTGGCTCCTGAAAAGCTACGATAGGCAGGATGGTGACCAGACCCATGGTGGCACCAGTGCCATGTTCGGCTGATTTCATAGTACCAAGTGGCTCCTGCAATCTGCCATCCAGACGCGGGGCAGAGGATTTTTGCTTGCTGGAGAAAAGTTCCGTGGGTTTTTTTTGGGGGTATATGGCTGGACGTTGCCGGCTGACTCCTTAAAAACATCGATACGCAGGATGGTTCCCTGACCCAAGGTGGCATCACTGCCAAGTCGGGCTGTTTTCGTAGTACCAAGTGGCTCCTGCAATTTGCCATCCAGAAGAGGGGCAGTTGAGTTTTGTTTACCAGAGAAAAGGGCCGTGGTTTGTGTTTTGGGGCATATGGCTGAGAGTGGCCGGCTGGCGCCTGAAAATCCACGATAGGCAGGATGGTTCCCAGAGCCAAGGTGGCACCAGTGCCATGTTGGCCTGGTTTGATAGTACCATGTGGCTCCTGCAATCTGCCATCCAGAAGCGGGGCAGCTTACTTTTGTTTGCCAGGGAAACGGGCCGAGGTATTTGTCTGGGGGCCTATGGCTGGGAGTGACCGGCTGGCTCCTGAAAAGCTACGATAGGCAGGATGGTGACCAGACCCATGGTGGCACCAGTGCCAAGTTGGGCTGGTTTGATAGTACCAAGTGGCTCCTGCAATCTGCCATCAAAATGTTGGCAGGCGAGTATTGTTTTCCAGGGTAACGCGCCGTTGTTTTTGTTTAGAGGCCTGTGGCTGGGAGTGTCCGCCGGTCCTCTTAGAATCTAGGTTACGCAGCATGGTTCCCAGAGCCAAGGTGGCACCAGTGCCAAGTCGGGCTGGTTTGATAGTAGCAAGTGGTTCCTGCAATCTGCCATCCAGAAGAGGGGCAGCTTACTTTTGTTTGCCAGGGAAACGGGCCGAGGTATTTCTCTGGGGGCCTATGGCTGGGAGTGACCGGCCGGCTCCTGAAAAGCTAAGATAGGCAGGATGTTTACCAGACCCATGATGGCACCAGTGCCAAGTTGGGCTAATTTGATACTACCAAGTGGCTCCTGCAATCTGCCATCCAGAAGCGGGGCAGCTTACTTTTGTTTGCCAGGGAAACGGGCCGACGTTTGTGTCTGGGGGTTTATGGCTGGGAGTGACCGGCTGGCTCCTGAAAAGCTACGATAGGCAGGATGGTGAGCAGACCCATGGTGGCACCAGTGCCAAGTTGGGCTGGTTTGATAGTACCAAGTGGCTCCTGCAATCTGCCATCAAAATGTTGGCAGGCGAGTTTTGTTTTCCAGGGAAAAGCGCCGTTGTTTGTGTTTGGGCGCCTGTGGCACGGAGTGGCCGGGTGGCTGCTTAGAATCCACGATACGCAGGATGGTTCCCAGACCCAAGGTGGCACCAGTGCCAAGTCGGGCTGTTTTGACACTACCAAGTGGCTCCTGCAATCTGCCATCCAGAATCGGGGCAGCTTAATTTTGTGTGCCAGGGAAACGGTCCGAGGTTTGTGATGGGGGCCTATGGCTGGGAGAGACCGTCTGGCTCCTGAAATGGTACAATTGGCAGGATGGTTCCCAGACCCATAGTGGCACCAGTGCCAAGTTGGGATGATTTGATAGTACCAAGTGGCTCCTGCAATCTGCCATCAAAAAGCTGGCAGGCGAGTTTTGTTTTCCAGGGAAAAGCGCCGTTGTTTGTATTTGGGGGCCTGTGGCTGGGAGTGGCCGCCTGGCGCCTTAGAATCTACGTTACGCAGCATGGTTCCCAGACCCAAAGTGGCACGAGTGTCAAGTTGGGCTGGTTTGTTAGTACCAAGTGGCTCCTGCAATCTGCCATCCAGAAGCGGGGTAGCTTACTTTTGTTTGCCAGGGAAACGGGCAGAGCTTTCTGTCTGGGGGCCTATGGTTGGGAGTAACCGGCTGGCTCCTGAAAAGCTAAGATAGGCAGGATGGTTCCCAGATCCAAGATGGCACCAGTGCCAAGTCGGGGTGGTTTGATGGTGCAACGTGGCTCCTGCAATCTGCCATCCTGACGCGGGGCAGCGGATTTTTGTTTCCAAGAGAAATGGTCCGTGGTTTGTTTTTGGGGCTATATGGCTGGGCGTGGCCTGCTGGCTCCTTAAAAAGCTACGATAGGCAGGATGGTTCCCTGACCCAAGGTGGCACCAGTGCCAAGTCGGGCGGTTTTCGTAGTACAAAGTGCGTCCTAAAATTTGCCATCCAGAAGAGGGGCAGTTGAGTTTTGTTTACCAGAGAAAAGGGCCGTGGTTTGTTTTTGGGGGCATATGGCTGATAGTGGCCGTCTGGCGCCTGAAAATCCACGATAGGCAGGATGGTTCCCAGACCAGAGGTGGCACCAGTGCCAAGTCGGGCTGGTTTGATAGTACTAAATAGCACCTGCAATCTGCCATGCAGAAGCGGGGCAGCTTACTTTTGTTTGCCAGGGAAACGGGCCGAGGTTTGTGTCTGGGGGCCTATGGCTGGGAGTGACCGGCTGGCTCCTGAAAAGCTACGATAGGCAGGATGGTGACCAGACCCATGGTGGCACCAGTGCCAAGTTGGGCTGGTTTGATAGTACCAAGTGGCTCCTGCAATCTGCCATCAAAAAGTTGGCAGGCCAGTTTTGTTTTCCAGGGAAAAGCGCCGTTGTTTGTGTTTGGGGGACTGTTGGTGGGAGTGGCCGGCTGGCTCCTTAGAACACACGATACGCAGGATGGTTCCCAGACCCAAGGTGGCACCAGTGCCACGTCGGGCTGGTTTGATGGTGAAAAGTGGCTCCTGCAATCTGCCATCCTGAAGCGGGGTAGCTTACTTTTGTGTGCCAGGGAAACGGGCCGAGGTTTATGACTGGGGGCCTAGGGCTAGGAGTGACCGGCTGGCTCCTGAAAAGCAACAATAGGCAGGATGGTTCCCAGACCCAAGGTGGCACCAGTGCCAAGTTGGGCTGGTTTGATGGTACCAACTGGCTCCTGCAATCTGCCATCTAAAAGTTGTCAGGCGAGTTTTGTTTTCCAGGGAAAAGCGCCGTTGATTTTGTTTGGAGGACTGTGGCTGGCAGTGGCTGCCTGTCTTCTTAGAATCCGGGTTACACAGCATGGTTCCCAGAGCCAAGGTGGCACCAGTGCCAAGTTGGGCTGGTTTGATGGTGCAAAGTGGCTCCTGCAATCTGCCATCCAGAAGTGCGGTAGCTTACTTTTGTGTGCCAGGGAAACAGGCCGAGGTTTGTGTCTGGGGGCCTATGGCTGGGAGTGACCGGCTGGCTCCTGAAAAGCTACGATAGGCAGGATGGTGACCAGACCCATGGTGGCACCAGTGCCAAGTTGGGCTGGTTTGATAGTACCAAGTGGCTCCTGCAATCTGCCATCAAAAAGTTGGCAGGCGAGTTTTGTTTTCCAGGGAAAAGCGCCGTTGTGTGTGTTTTGGGGCCTGTGGCTGGGAGTGGCCAGCTGGCTCCTTAGAATCCACGATACGCAGGATGGTTCCCAGACCCAAGGTGGCACCAGTGCCAAGTCGGGCTGGTTTGTTAGTACCAAGTGGTTCCTGCAATCTGCCATCCAGAAGCGGGGCAGCTGAATTTTGTTTGCCAGAGAAAAAGGCTGTTGTTTGTGTTTCGGGGCCTGTGGCTGGCAGTGGACGGCTGGCTCCTGAAAATCCATGATACGCAGCATGGTTCCCAGACCCAAGGTGGCACCAGTGCCAAGTAGGGCTGGTTTCATAGTACCCAGTGGCTCCTGCAATCTGCCATCCAGAAGAGGGGCAGTTGAGTTTTGTTTTCCAGAGAAAAGGGCCGTGGTTTGTGTTTGGGGCCTATGGCTGAGAGTGACCGGCTGGCTCCTGAAAAGCTACGATAGGCAGGATGGTGACCAGACCCATGGTGGCACCAGTGCCAAGTCGGGCTGGTTTGATAATACTAAATAGCTCCTGCAATCTGCCATCCAGACGCGGGGCAGCGGATTTTTGCTTGCTGGAGAAAAGTTCCGTGGGTTTTTTTTGGGGGTATATGGCTGGACGTTGCCGGCTGACTCCTTAAAAACATTGATACGCAGGATGGTTCCCTGACTCAAGGTGGCATCACTGCCAAGTCGGGCTGTTTTCGTAGTACCAAGTGCGTCCTGCAATTTGCCATCCAGAAGAGGGGCAGTTGAGTTTTGTTTACCAGAGAAAAGGGCCGTGGTTTGTGTTTGGGGGCATATGGCTGAGAGTGGCCGGCTGGCGCCTGAAAATCCACGATAGGCAGGATGGTTCCCAGAGCCAAGGTGGCACCAGTGCCATGTTGGCCTGGTTTGATAGTACCATGTGGCTCCTGCAATCTGCCATCCAGAAGCGGGGCAGCTTACATTTGTTTGCCAGGGAAACGGGCCGAGGTATTTGTCTGGGGGCCTATGGCTGGGAGTGACTGCCTGGCTCCTGAAAAGCTACGATAGGCAGGATGGTTCCCAGATCCAAGATGGCACCAGTGCCAAGTCGGGGTGGTTTGATGGTGCAAAGTGGCTCCTGCAATCTGCCATCCTGACGCGGGGCAGCGGATTTTTGTTTCCAAGAGAAATGGTCCGTGGTTTGTTTTTGGGGCTATATGGCTGGGCGTGGCCTGCTGGCTCCTTAAAAAGCTACGATAGGCAGGATGGTTCCCTGACCCAAGGTGGCACTAGTGCCAAGTCGGGCGGTATTCGTAGTACAAAGTGCGTCCTAAAATTTGCCATCCAGAAGAGGGGCAATTGAGTTTTGTTTACCAGAGAAAAGGGCCGTGGTTTGTTTTTGGGGGCATATGGCTGATAGTGGCCGTCTGGCCCCTGAAAATCCACGATAGGCAGGATGGTTCCCAGACCAGAGGTGGCACCAGTGCCAAGTCGGGCTGGTTTGATAGTACTAAATAGCACCTGCAATCTGCCATGCAGAAGCGGGGCAGCTTACTTTTGTTTGCCAGGGAAACGGGCCGAGGTTTGTGTCTGGGGGCCTATGGCTGGGAGTGACCGCCTGGCTCCTGAAAAGCTACGATAGGCAGGATGGTTACCAGACCCATGGTGGCACCAGTGCCAAGTTGGGCTGGTTTGATAGTACCAAGTGGCTCCGGCAATCTGTCATCAAAAAGTTGGCAGGCCAGTTTTGTTTTCCAGGGAAAAGCGCCGTTGTTTGTGTTTGGGGGACTGTGGGTGGGAGTGGCCGGCTGGCTCCTTAGAACACACGATACGCAGGATGGTTCCCAGACCCAAGGTGGCACCAGTGCCACGTCGGGCTGGTTTGATGGTGAAAAGTGGCTCCTGCAATCTGCCATCCTGAAGCGGGGTAGCTTACATTTGTGTGCCAGGGAAACGGGCCGAGGTTTATGACTGGGGGCCTAGGGCTAGAAGTGACCGGCTGGCTCCTGAAAAGCAACAATAGGCAGGATGGTTCCCAGACCCAAGGTGGCACCAGTGCCAAGTTGGGCTGGTTTGATGGTACCAACTGGCTCCTGCAATCTGCCATCTAAAAGTTGTCAGGCGAGTTTTGTTTTCCAGGGAAAAGCGCCGTTGATTTTGTTTGGAGGCCTGTGGCTGGCAGTGGCTGCCTGTCGTCTTAGAATCCGGGTTACGCAGCATGGTTCCCAGAGCCAAGGTGGCACCAGTGTCAAGTTGGGCTGGTTTGATGGTGCAAAGTGGCTCCTGCAATCTGCCATCCAGAAGCGGGGCAGCTTACTTTTGTTTGCCAGGGAAACGGGCCGAGGTATTTGTCTGGGGACCTATGGCTGGGAGTGACCGGCTGGCTCCTGAAAAGCTACGATAGGCAGGATGGTTCCCTGACCCAAGGTGGCACCAGTGCCAAGTCGGGCGGTTTTCGTAGTACAAAGTGCGTCCTAAAATTTGCCATCCAGAAGAGGGGCAGTTGAGTTTTGTTTACCAGAGAAAAGGGCCGTGGTTTGTTTTTGGGGGCATATTGGTGATAGTGGCCGTCTGGCCCCTGAAAATCCACGATAGGCAGGATGGTTCCCAGACCAGAGGTGGCACCAGTGCCAAGTCGGGCTGGTTTGATAGTACTAAATAGCACCTGCAATCTGCCATGCAGAAGCGGGGCAGCTTACTTTTGTTTGCCAGGGAAACGGGCCGAGGTTTGTGTCTGGGGGCCTATGGCTGGGAGTGACCGCCTGGCTCCTGAAAAGCTACGATAGGCAGGATGGTGACCAGACCCATGGTGGCACCAGTGCCAAGTTGGGCTGGTTTGATAGTACCAAGTGGCTCCTGCAATCTGCCATCAAAAAGTTGGCAGGCCAGTTTTGTTTTCCAGGGAAAAGCGCCGTTGTTTGTGTTTGGGGGACTGTGGCTGGGAGTGGCCGGCTGGCTCCTTAGAACACACGATACGCAGGATGGTTCCCAGACCCAAGGTGGCACCAGTGCCACGTCGGGCTGGTTTGATGGTGCAAAGTGGCTCCTGCAATCTGCCATCCTGAAGCGGGGCAGCTTAATTTTGTGTGCCAGGGAAACGGTCCGAGGTTTGTGATGGGGGCCTATGGCTGGGAGAGACCGGCTGGCTCCTGAAATGGTACAATTGGCAGGATGGTTCCCAGACCCATAGTGGCACCAGTGCCAAGTTGGGATGATTTGATAGTACCAAGTGGCTCCTGCAATCTGCCATCAAAAAGCTGGCAGGCGAGTTTTGTTTTCCAGGGAAAAGCGCCGTTGTTTGTATTTGGGGGCCTGTGGCTGGGAGTGGCCGCCTGGCGCCTTAGAATCTACGTTACGCAGCATGGTTCCCAGACCCAAAGTGGCACGAGTGTCAAGTTGGGCTGGTTTGTTAGTACCAAGTGGCTCCTGCAATCTGCCATCCAGAAGCGGGGTAGCTTACTTTTGTTTGCCAGGGAAACGGGCAGAGCTTTCTGTCTGGGGGCCTATGGTTGGGAGTAACCGGCTGGCTCCTGAAAAGCTAAGATAGGCAGGATGGTTCCCAGATCCAAGATGGCACCAGTGCCAAGTCGGGGTGGTTTGATGGTGCAACGTGGCTCCTGCAATCTGCCATCCTGACGCGGGGCAGCGGATTTTTGTTTCCAAGAGAAATGGTCCGTGGTTTGTTTTTGGGGCTATATGGCTGGGCGTGGCCTGCTGGCTCCTTAAAAAGCTACGATAGGCAGGATGGTTCCCTGACCCAAGGTGGCACCAGTGCCAAGTCGGGCGGTTTTCGTAGTACAAAGTGCGTCCTAAAATTTGCCATCCAGAAGAGGGGCAGTTGAGTTTTGTTTACCAGAGAAAAGGGCCGTGGTTTGTTTTTGGGGGCATATGGCTGATAGTGGCCGTCTGGCCCCTGAAAATCCACGATAGGCAGGATGGTTCCCAGACCAGAGGTGGCACCAGTGCCAAGTCGGGCTGGTTTGATAGTACTAAATAGCACCTGCAATCTGCCATGCAGAAGCGGGGCAGCTTACTTTTGTTTGCCAGGGAAACGGGCCGAGGTTTGTGTCTGGGGGCCTATGGCTGGGAGTGACCGGCTGGCTCCTGAAAAGCTACGATAGGCAGGATGGTGACCAGACCCATGGTGGCACCAGTGCCAAGTTGGGCTGGTTTGATAGTACCAAGTGGCTCCTGCAATCTGCCATCAAAAAGTTGGCAGGCCAGTTTTGTTTTCCAGGGAAAAGCGCCGTTGTTTGTGTTTGGGGGACTGTTGGTGGGAGTGGCCGGCTGGCTCCTTAGAACACACGATACGCAGGATGGTTCCCAGACCCAAGGTGGCACCAGTGCCACGTCGGGCTGGTTTGATGGTGAAAAGTGGCTCCTGCAATCTGCCATCCTGAAGCGGGGTAGCTTACTTTTGTGTGCCAGGGAAACGGGCCGAGGTTTATGACTGGGGGCCTAGGGCTAGGAGTGACCGGCTGGCTCCTGAAAAGCAACAATAGGCAGGATGGTTCCCAGACCCAAGGTGGCACCAGTGCCAAGTTGGGCTGGTTTGATGGTACCAACTGGCTCCTGCAATCTGCCATCTAAAAGTTGTCAGGCGAGTTTTGTTTTCCAGGGAAAAGCGCCGTTGATTTTGTTTGGAGGACTGTGGCTGGCAGTGGCTGCCTGTCTTCTTAGAATCCGGGTTACACAGCATGGTTCCCAGAGCCAAGGTGGCACCAGTGCCAAGTTGGGCTGGTTTGATGGTGCAAAGTGGCTCCTGCAATCTGCCATCCAGAAGTGCGGTAGCTTACTTTTGTGTGCCAGGGAAACAGGCCGAGGTTTGTGTCTGGGGGCCTATGGCTGGGAGTGACCGGCTGGCTCCTGAAAAGCTACGATAGGCAGGATGGTGACCAGACCCATGGTGGCACCAGTGCCAAGTTGGGCTGGTTTGATAGTACCAAGTGGCTCCTGCAATCTGCCATCAAAAAGTTGGCAGGCGAGTTTTGTTTTCCAGGGAAAAGCGCCGTTGTGTGTGTTTTGGGGCCTGTGGCTGGGAGTGGCCAGCTGGCTCCTTAGAATCCACGATACGCAGGATGGTTCCCAGACCCAAGGTGGCACCAGTGCCAAGTCGGGCTGGTTTGTTAGTACCAAGTGGTTCCTGCAATCTGCCATCCAGAAGCGGGGCAGCTGAATTTTGTTTGCCAGAGAAAAAGGCTGTTGTTTGTGTTTCGGGGCCTGTGGCTGGCAGTGGACGGCTGGCTCCTGAAAATCCATGATACGCAGCATGGTTCCCAGACCCAAGGTGGCACCAGTGCCAAGTAGGGCTGGTTTCATAGTACCCAGTGGCTCCTGCAATCTGCCATCCAGAAGAGGGGCAGTTGAGTTTTGTTTTCCAGAGAAAAGGGCCGTGGTTTGTGTTTGGGGCCTATGGCTGAGAGTGACCGGCTGGCTCCTGAAAAGCTACGATAGGCAGGATGGTGACCAGACCCATGGTGGCACCAGTGCCAAGTCGGGCTGGTTTGATAATACTAAATAGCTCCTGCAATCTGCCATCCAGACGCGGGGCAGCGGATTTTTGCTTGCTGGAGAAAAGTTCCGTGGGTTTTTTTTGGGGGTATATGGCTGGACGTTGCCGGCTGACTCCTTAAAAACATCGATACGCAGGATGGTTCCCTGACTCAAGGTGGCATCACTGCCAAGTCGGGCTGTTTTCGTAGTACCAAGTGCGTCCTGCAATTTGCCATCCAGAAGAGGGGCAGTTGAGTTTTGTTTACCAGAGAAAAGGGCCGTGGTTTGTGTTTGGGGGCATATGGCTGAGAGTGGCCGGCTGGCGCCTGAAAATCCACGATAGGCAGGATGGTTCCCAGAGCCAAGGTGGCACCAGTGCCATGTTGGCCTGGTTTGATAGTACCATGTGGCTCCTGCAATCTGCCATCCAGAAGCGGGGCAGCTTACTTTTGTTTGCCAGGGAAACGTGCCGAGGTATTTGTCTGGGGGCCTATGGCTGGGAGTGACTGCCTGGCTCCTGAAAAGCTACGATAGGCAGGATGGTTCCCAGATCCAAGATGGCACCAGTGCCAAGTCGGGGTGGTTTGATGGTGCAAAGTGGCTCCTGCAATCTGCCATCCTGACGCGGGGCAGCGGATTTTTGTTTCCAAGAGAAATGGTCCGTGGTTTGTTTTTGGGGCTATATGGCTGGGCGTGGCCTGCTGGCTCCTTAAAAAGCTACGATAGGCAGGATGGTTCCCTGACCCAAGGTGGCACTAGTGCCAAGTCGGGCGGTATTCGTAGTACAAAGTGCGTCCTAAAATTTGCCATCCAGAAGAGGGGCAATTGAGTTTTGTTTACCAGAGAAAAGGGCCGTGGTTTGTTTTTGGGGGCATATGGCTGATAGTGGCCGTCTGGCCCCTGAAAATCCACGATAGGCAGGATGGTTCCCAGACCAGAGGTGGCACCAGTGCCAAGTCGGGCTGGTTTGATAGTACTAAATAGCACCTGCAATCTGCCATGCAGAAGCGGGGCAGCTTACTTTTGTTTGCCAGGGAAACGGGCCGAGGTTTGTGTCTGGGGGCCTATGGCTGGGAGTGACCGCCTGGCTCCTGAAAAGCTACGATAGGCAGGATGGTTACCAGACCCATGGTGGCACCAGTGCCAAGTTGGGCTGGTTTGATAGTACCAAGTGGCTCCGGCAATCTGTCATCAAAAAGTTGGCAGGCCAGTTTTGTTTTCCAGGGAAAAGCGCCGTTGTTTGTGTTTGGGGGACTGTGGGTGGGAGTGGCCGGCTGGCTCCTTAGAACACACGATACGCAGGATGGTTCCCAGACCCAAGGTGGCACCAGTGCCACGTCGGGCTGGTTTGATGGTGAAAAGTGGCTCCTGCAATCTGCCATCCTGAAGCGGGGTAGCTTACATTTGTGTGCCAGGGAAACGGGCCGAGGTTTATGACTGGGGGCCTAGGGCTAGAAGTGACCGGCTGGCTCCTGAAAAGCAACAATAGGCAGGATGGTTCCCAGACCCAAGGTGGCACCAGTGCCAAGTTGGGCTGGTTTGATGGTACCAACTGGCTCCTGCAATCTGCCATCTAAAAGTTGTCAGGCGAGTTTTGTTTTCCAGGGAAAAGCGCCGTTGATTTTGTTTGGAGGCCTGTGGCTGGCAGTGGCTGCCTGTCGTCTTAGAATCCGGGTTACGCAGCATGGTTCCCAGAGCCAAGGTGGCACCAGTGTCAAGTTGGGCTGGTTTGATGGTGCAAAGTGGCTCCTGCAATCTGCCATCCAGAAGCGGGGCAGCTTACTTTTGTTTGCCAGGGAAACGGGCCGAGGTATTTGTCTGGGGACCTATGGCTGGGAGTGACCGGCTGGCTCCTGAAAAGCTACGATAGGCAGGATGGTTCCCTG
Source organism: Melospiza melodia melodia (assembly GCF_035770615.1). Classification (NCBI taxonomy): domain Eukaryota; kingdom Metazoa; phylum Chordata; class Aves; order Passeriformes; family Passerellidae; genus Melospiza; species Melospiza melodia. Next base: position 16,594 of record NW_026948780.1, read on the forward strand.
ACCCAAGGTGGCACCAGTGCCAAGTCGGGCGGTTTTCGTAGTACAAAGTGCGTCCTAAAATTTGCCATCCAGAAGAGGGGCAGTTGAGTTTTGTTTACCAGAGAAAAGGGCCGTGGTTTGTTTTTGGGGGCATATTGGTGATAGTGGCCGTCTGGCCCCTGAAAATCCACGATAGGCAGGATGGTTCCCAGACCAGAGGTGGCACCAGTGCCAAGTCGGGCTGGTTTGATAGTACTAAATAGCACCTGCAATCTGCCATGCAGAAGCGGGGCAGCTTACTTTTGTTTGCCAGGGAAACGGGCCGAGGTTTGTGTCTGGGGGCCTATGGCTGGGAGTGACCGCCTGGCTCCTGAAAAGCTACGATAGGCAGGATGGTGACCAGACCCATGGTGGCACCAGTGCCAAGTTGGGCTGGTTTGATAGTACCAAGTGGCTCCTGCAATCTGCCATCAAAAAGTTGGCAGGCCAGTTTTGTTTTCCAGGGAAAAGCGCCGTTGTTTGTGTTTGGGGGACTGTGGCTGGGAGTGGCCGGCTGGCTCCTTAGAACACACGATACGCAGGATGGTTCCCAGACCCAAGGTGGCACCAGTGCCACGTCGGGCTGGTTTGATGGTGCAAAGTGGCTCCTGCAATCTGCCATCCTGAAGCGGGGTAGCTTACATTTGGGTGCCAGGGAAACGGGCCGAGGTTTATGACTGGGGGCCTAGGGCTAGAAGTGACCGGCTGGCTCCTGAAAAGCAACATTAGGCAGGAGGATTCCCAGACCCAAGGTGGCACCAGTGCCAAGTTGGGCTGGTTTGATGGTACCAACTGGCTCCTGCAATCTGCCATCTAAAAGTTTTCAGGCGAGTTTTGTTTTCCAGGGAAAAGCGCCGTTGATTTATTTGGAGGCCTGTGGCTGGCAGTGGCTGCCTGTCGTCTTAGAATCCGGGTTACGCAGCATGGTTCCCAGAGCCAAGGTGGCACCAGTGTCAAGTTGGGCTGGTTTGATAGTACTAAGTGGCTCCTGCAATCTGCCATCCAGAAGCGGGGCAGCTTACTTTTGTTTGCCAGGGAAACGGGCCGAGGTATTTGTCTGGGGACCTATGGCTGGGAGTGACCGGCTGGCTCCTGAAAAGCTACGATAGGCAGGATGGTTCCCTGACCCAAGGTGGCACCAGTGCCAAGTCGGGCGGTTTTCGTAGTACAAAGTGCGTCCTAAAATTTGCCATCCAGAAGAGGGGCAGGTGAGTTTTGTTTACCAGAGAAAAGGGCCGGGGTTTGTTTTTGGGGGCATATGGCTGATAGTGGCCGTCTGGCCCCTGAAAATCCACGATAGGCAGGATGGTTCCCAGACCAGAGGTGGCACCAGTGCCAAGTCGGGCTGGTTTGATAGTACTAAATAGCACCTGCAATCTGCCATGCAGAAGCGGGGCAGCTTACTTTTGTTTGCCAGGGAAACGGGCCGAGGTTTGTGTCTGGGGGCCTATGGCTGGGAGTGACCGGCTGGCTCCTGAAAAGCTACGATAGGCAGGATGGTGACCAGACCCATGGTGGCACCAGTGCCAAGTTGGGCTGGTTTGATAGTACCAAGTGGCTCCTGCAATCTGCCATCAAAAAGTTGGCAGGCCAGTTTTGTTTTCCAGGGAAAAGCGCCGTTGTTTGTGTTTGGGGGACTGTGGCTGGGAGTGGCCGGCTGGCTCCTTAGAACACACGATACGCAGGATGGTTCCCAGACCCAAGGTGGCACCAGTGCCACGTCGGGCTGGTTTGATGGTGAAAAGTGGCTCCTGCAATCTGCCATCCTGAAGCGGGGTAGCTTACATTTGTGTGCCAGGGAAACGGGCCGAGGTTTATGACTGAGGGCTTAGGGCTAGAAGTGACCGGCTGGCTCCTGAAAAGCAACAATAGGCAGGATGGTTCCCAGACCCAAGGTGGCACCAGTGCCAAGTTGGGCTGGTTTGATGGTACCAACTGGCTCCTGCAATCTGCCATCTAAAAGTTGTCAGGCGAGTTTTGTTTTCCAGGGAAAAGCGCCGTTGATTTTGTTTGGAGGCCTCTGGCTGGCAGTGGCTGCCTGTCGTCTTAGAATCCGGGTTACGCAGCATGGTTCCCAGACCCAAGGTGGCACCAGTGTCAAGTTGGGCTGGTTTGATTGTACGAAGTGGCTCCTGCAATCTGCCATCCAGAAGCGGGGCAGCTTACTTTTGTTTGCCAGGGAAATGGGCCGAGGTTTTTCTCAGGGGACCTATGGCTGGGAGTGACCGGCTGGCTCCTGAAAAGCTACGATAGGCAGGATGGTGACCAGACCCATGGTGGCACCAGTGCCAAGTTGGGCTGGTTTGATAGTACCAAGTTGCTCCTGCAATCTGCCATCAAAAAGTTGGCAGGTCAGTTTTGTTTTCCAGGGAAAAGCGCCGTTGTTTGTGTTTGGGGGACTGTGGCTGGGAGTGGCCGGCTGGCTCCTTAGAACACAGGATACGCAGGATGGTTCCCAGACCCAAGGTGGCACCAGTGCCAAGTCGGGCTGGTTTGATAGCACCAAGTGGCTCCTGCAATCTGCCATCCAGAAGCGGGGCAGCTTACTTTTGTTTTCCAGGGAAACGGACCGAGGTTTGTGTCTGGGGGCCTATGGCTGGGAGTGACCGGCTGGCTCCTGAAAAGCTACGATAGGCAGGATGGTGACCAGACCCATGGTGGCACCAGTGCCAAGTTGGGCTGGTTTGATAGTACCAAGTGGCTCCTGCAATCTGCCATCAAAAAGTTGGCAGGCGAGTTTTGTTTTCCAGGGAAAAGCGCCGTTGTGTGTATTTTGGGGCCTGTGGCTGGGAGTGGCCAGCTGGCTCCTTAGAATCCACGATACGCAGGATGGTTCCCAGACCCAAGGTGGCACCAGTGCCAAGTCGGGCTGGTTTGTTAGTACCAAGTGGTTCCTGCAATCTGCCATCCAGAAGCGGGGCAGCTGAATTTTGTTTGCCAGAGAAAAAGGCTGTTGTTTGTGTTTCGGGGCCTGTGGCTGGCAGTGGACGGCTGGCTCCTGAAAATCCATGATACGCAGCATGGTTCCCAGACCCAAGGTGGCACCAGTGCCAAGTAGGACTAGTTTCATAGTACCCAGTGGCTCCTGCAATCTGCCATCCAGAAGAGGGGCAGTTGAGTTTTGTTTTCCAGAGAAAAGGGCCGTGGTTTGTGTTTGGGGCCTATGGCTGAGAGTGACCGGCTGGCCCCTGAAAATCCACGATAGGAAGGATGGTTCCCAGATCCAAGGTGGCAGCAGTGCCATGTTGTGCTGGTGTGATAGTCCCAAGTGGCTCCTGCAATCTGCCATCCAGAAGTGGGGCAGCTGAATTTTGTTTGCCAGAGAAAAAGGCTGTGGTTTTTGTTTGGGGGCCTATGGCTGGGAGTGGCCGGCTGGCTCCTGAAAATCCATGATACGCAGCATGGTTCCCAGACCCAAGGTGGCACCAGTGCCAAGTGGGGCTGGTTTCACAGTGTCAAGTGCCTCCTGCAATCTCCCATCCAGAAGCGGGGCAGCTGAGTTTTGTTTGCCTGTGAAACGGGCCGTTGTTTTTGATTGGGGTCTGTGGCCGAGAATGTTCAGCTGGCTCCTGACAATCCACAATATGCAGGATGGTTCCCAGACCCAAGGTGGCACCAGTGCCAAGTCTTGCTGGTTTGATAGTACCAAGTGGCTCCTGCAATCTGCCATCCAGAAGCGGTGCAGCTGAGTTTTGTTTGCCAGAGGAAAGGGCCGTGGGTTGTGTTTGGGGGCATATGGCTGGGAGTGGCCGGCTGTCTCATTAAAAAGATCGATACGCAGGATGGTTCCCAGACCCAAGGTGGCACCAGTGCCAAGTCGGGCTGTTTTTATAGTACCAAGTGCGTCCTGCAATTTGCCATCCAGAAGAGGGGCAGTTGAGTTTTGTTTGCCAGAGAAAAGCGCCGTTGTTTGTGTTTGGGGGCTTGTGGCTGGGAGTGGCCGACTGGCGCCTTAGAATCTGCGATACGCAGCATGGTTCCCAGACCCAAGGTGGAACCAGTTCCAAGTTGGGCTGGTTTGATAGTACCAAGTGGCTCCTGCAATCTGCCATCCAGAAGCGGGGCAGCTTACTTTTGTTTGCCAGGGAAACGGGCCGAGGTTTGTGTTTGGGGGCCTATGGCTGGGAGTGACCGGCTGGCTCCTGGAAAGCTACAATAGGCAGGATGGTGACCAGACCCATGGTGGCACCAGTGCCAAGTTGGGCTGGTTTGATAGTACCAAGTTGCTCCTGCAATCTGCCATCAAAAAGTTGGCAGGCGAGTTTTGTTTTCCAGGGAAAAGCGCCGTTGTTTGTGTTTGGGGGCCTGTGGCTGGGAGTGGCCGGCTGGCTCCTTAGAATCCACGATACGCAGGATGGTTCCCAGACCCAAGGTGGCACCAGTGCCAAGTCGGGCTGGTTTGATACTACCAAGTGGTTCCTGCAATCTGCCATCCAGAAGCAGGGCAGCTTACTTTGTTTGCCAGGGAAACGGGCCGTGGGTTTTGTTTGGGGGCATATAGCTGAGAGTGGCCCGCTGGCCCCTGAAAATCCACGCTAGGCAGCATGGTTCCCAGATGCAAGGTGGCACCAGTGCCAAGTCGGGCTGGTTTGATGGTGCAAAGTGGCTCCTGCAATCTGCCATCCAGAAGCGGGGCAGCTGATTTTTGTTTGCCAGAGAAAAATTCCGTGGATTGTTTTTGGGGGCATATTGCTGGGAGTGGCCGGCTGGCTCCTTAAAATGCTCGATACGCATGATGGTTCCCAGGCCCAAGGTGTCACCACTACCAAGTCGGCCTGCGGTTTTAGTATCAAGTTCACCCTGCAATTTGCCATCCAGAAGAGGGGCAGTTGAGTTTTGTTTGCCAGAGAAACGGGCCGAGGTTTCTGTTTGGGGACATATGGCTGAGAGTGGCCGGGTGGCCCCTGAAAATCCACGATACACAACATGGTTCCCAGATCCAAGGTGGCACCAGTGCCAAGTTGGGCTGGTTTGATAGTCCCAAGTGTCTCCTGCAATCTGCCATCCAGAAGCGGGGCAGCTTACTTTTGTTTGCCAGAGAAATAGGCCTAGGTTTTTGTTTGGGGGCCTGTGGCTAGGAGTGGCCTGCTGGCTCCTAAGAATCCACGATACGCAGGATGTTTACCAGACCCATGGTGGCACCAGTGCCAAGTTGGGCTGGTTTGATAGTACCAAGTGGCTCCTGCAAACTCCATCAAAAATTTGGCAGGCGTGTTTTGTTTTCCAGGGAACAGCGCCGTTGATTTTGTTTGGGGGCCTGTGGCTGGGAGTGGCCGGCTGGCTCCTTAGAATCCACGATACGCAGGATGGTTCCCAGACCCAAGGTGACACCAGTGCCAAGTCGGGCTGGTTTGATTACACCAAGTGGCTCCTGCAATCTGCCATCCATAAGTGAGGCAGCTAAGTTTTGTTTGCCAGAAAAAAGGGCCGTGGTTTTTGTTGGGGGCCTGTGGCTAAGAGTAGCCGGCTGGCTCCTTAAAATCCACGAGAGGCAGGATGTTTCCCAGACCCAAGGTGGTACCAGTGCCAAGTCGGGCTGGTTTGATAGCACCAAGTGGCTCCTGCAATCTGCCATCCAGAAGCGGGGCAGCTTACTTTTGTTTGCCAGGGAAACGGGCCGAGGTATTTGTCTGGGGACCTATGGCTGGGAGTGACCGGCTGGCTCCTGAAAAGCTACGATAGGCAGGATGGTGACCAGACCCATGGTGGCACCAGTGCCAAGTTGGGCTGGTTTGATAGTACCAAGTTGCTCCTGCAATCTGCCATCAAAAAGTTGGCAGGTCAGTTTTGTTTTCCAGGGAAAAGCGCCGTTGTTTTTGTTTGGGGGACTGTGGCTGGGAGTGGCCGGCTGGCTCCTTAGAACACAGGATACGCAGGATGGTTCCCAGACCCAAGGTGGCACCAGTGCCAAGTTGGGCTGGTTTGATAGCACCAAGTGGCTCCTGCAATCTGCCATCCAGAAGCGGGGCAGCTTACTTTTGTTTTCCAGGGAAACGGACCGAGGTTTTTTTCTGGGGGCCTATGGCTGGGAGTGACCGGCTGGCTCCTGAAAAGCTACGATAGGCAGGATGGTGACCAGACCCATGGTGGCACCAGTGCCAAGTTGGGCTGGTTTGATAGTACCAAGTGGCTCCTGCAATCTGCCATCAAAAAGTTGGCAGACGAGTTTTGTTTTCCAGGGAAAAGCGCCGTTGTGTGTATTTTTGGGCCTGTGGCTGGGAGTGGCCAGCTGGCTCCTTAGAATCCACGATACGCAGGATGGTTCCCAGACCCAAGGTGGCACCAGTGCCAAGTCGGGCTGGTTTGTTAGTACCAAGTGGTTCCTGCAATCTGCCATCCAGAAGCGGGGCAGCTGAATTTTGTTTGCCAGAGAAAAAGGCTGTTGTTTGTGTTTCGGGGCCTGTGGCTGGCAGTGGACGGCTGGCTCCTGAAAATCCATGATACGCAGCATGGTTCCCAGACCCAAGGTGGCACCAGTGCCAAGTAGGACTAGTTTCATAGTACCCAGTGGCTCCTGCAATCTGCCATCCAGAAGAGGGGCAGTTGAGTTTTGTTTTCCAGAGAAAAGGGCCGTGGTTTGTGTTTGGGGCCTATGGCTGAGAGTGACCGGCTGGCCCCTGAAAATCCACGATAGGAAGGATGGTTCCCATATCCAAGGTGGCACCAGTGCCATGTTGTGCTGGTGTGATAGTCCCAAGTGGCTCCTGCAATCTGCCATCCAGAAGTGGGGCAGCTGAATTTTGTTTGCCAGAGAAAAAGGCTGTGGTTTTTGTTTGGGGGCCTATGGCTGGGAGTGGCCGGCTGGCTCCTGAAAATCCATGATACGCAGCATGGTTCCCAGACCCAAGGTGGCACCAGTGCCAAGTGGGGCTGGTTTCACAGTGTCAAGTGCCTCCTGCAATCTCCCATCCAGAAGCGGGGCAGCTGAGTTTTGTTTGCCTGTGAAACGGGCCGTTGTTTTTGATTGGGGTCTGTGGCCGAGAATGTTCAGCTGGCTCCTGACAATCCACAATATGCAGGATGGTTCCCAGACCCAAGGTGGCACCAGTTCCAAGTTGGGCTGGTTTGATAGTACCAAGTGGCTCCTGCAATCTGCCATCCAGAAGCCGGGCAGCTTACTTTTGTTTGCCAGGGAAACGGGCCGAGGTTTGTGTTTGGGGCCTATGGCTGAGAGTGACCTGCCGGCCCCTGAAAATCCACGATAGGAAGGATGATTCCCAGATCCAAGGTGGCACCAGTGCCATGTTGTGCTGGTGTGATAGTCCCAAGTGGCTCCTGCAATCTGCCATCCAGAAGCGGGGCAGCTGAATTTTGTTTGCCAGAGAAAAAGGCTGTGGTTTTTTTTTGGGGGCCTATGGCTGGGAGTGGCCGGCTGGCTCCTGAAAATCCATGATACGCAGCATGGTTCCCAGACCCAAGGTGGCACCAGTGCCAAGTGGGGCGGTTTTCACAGTGTCAAGTGCCTCCTGCAATCTCCCATCCAGAAGCGGGGCAGCTGAGTTTTGTTTGCCCGTGAAACGGGCCGTTGTTTTTGATTGGGGTCTGTGGCCGAGAGTGTCCAGCTGGCTCCTGACAATCCACAATACGCAGGATGGTTCCCAGACCCAAGGTGGCACCAGTGCCAAGTCGTGCTGGTTTGATAGTACCAAGTGGTTCCTGCAATTTGCCATCCAGAAGAGGGGCAGTTGAGTTTTGTTTGCCAGAGAAAAGCGCCGTTGTTTGTGTTTGGGGTCTTGTGGCTGGGAGTGGCCGACTGGCGCCTTAGAATCTGCGATACGCAGCATGGTTCCCAGACCCAAGGTGGCACCAGTGCCAAGTCGGGCTGGTTTGATAGCACCAAGTGGCTCCTCCAATCTGCCATCCAGAAGCGGGGCAGCTTACTTTTGTTTGCCAGGGAAACGGGCCGAGGTTTGTGACTGGGGGCCTATGGCTGGGAGTGACCGGCTGGCTCCTGGAAAGCTACAATAGGCAGGATGGTTACCAGACCCATGGTGGCACCAGTGCCAAGTTGGGCTGGTTTGATAGTACCAAGTTTCTCCTGCAATCTGCCATCAAAAAGTTGGCAGGCGAGTTTTGTTTTCCAGGGAAAAGCGCCGTTGTTTGTATTTGGGGGCCTGTGGCTGGGAGTGGCCGGCTGGCTCCTTAGAATCCACGATACGCAGGATGGTTCCCAGACCCAAGGTGGCACCAGTGCCAAGTCGGGCTGGTTTGATACTACCAAGTGCGTCCTGCAATCTGCCATGCAGAAGCGGGGCAGCTTACTTTTGTTTGCCAGGGAAACGGGCCGTGGGTTTTGTTTGGGGGCATATAGCTGAGAGTGACCGGCTGGCCCCTGAAAATCCACGCTAGGCAGCATGGTTCCAGGATGCAAGGTGGCACCAGTGCCAAGTCGGGCTGGTTTGATGGGTCAAAGTGGCTCCTGCAATCTGCCATCCAGAAGCGGGGCAGCTGATTTTTGTTTGCCAGAGAAAAATTCCGTGGATTGTTTTTGGGGGCATATTGCTGGGAGTGGCCGGCTGGCTCCTTAAAATGCTCGATACGCATGATGGTTCCCAGGCCCAAGGTGTCACCACTACCAAGTCGGCCTGCGGTTTTAGTATCAAGTTCATCTTGCAATTTGCCATCCAGAAGAGGGGCAGTTGAGTTTTGTTTGCCAGAGAAACGGGCCGAGGTTTCTGTTTGGGGGCATATGGCTGAGAGTGGCCGGCTGGCCCCTGAAAATCCACGATACACAACATGGTTCCCAGATCCAAGGTGGCACCAGTGCCAAGTTGGGCTGGTTTGATAGTCCCAAGTGTCTCCTGCAATCTGCCATCCAGAAGCGGGGCAGCTTACTTTTGTTTGCCAGAGAAATAGGCCTAGGTTTTTGTTTGAGGGCCTGTGGCTAGGAGTGGCCGGCTGGCTCCTAAGAATCCACGATACGCAGGATGTTTACCAGACCCATGGTGGCACCAGTGCCAAGTTGGGCTGGTTTGATAGTACCAAGTGGCTCCTGCAAACTCCATCAAAAAGTTGGCAGGCGTGTTTTGTTTTCCAGGGAACAGCGCCGTTGATTTTGTTTGGGGGCCTGTGGCTGGGAGTGGCCGGCTGGCTCCTTAGAATCCACGATACGCAGGATGGTTCCCAGAACCAAGGTGGCACCAGTGCCAAGTCGGGCTGGTTTGATTACACCAAGTGACTCCTGCAATCTGCCATCCAGAAGTGAGGCAGCTAAGTTTTGTTTGCGAGAAAAAAGGGCCGTGGTTTTTGTTGGGGGCCTGTGGCTGGGAGTAGCCGGCTGGCTCCTTAAAATCCACAATAGGCAGGATGGTTCCCAGACCAGAGGTGGCACCAGTGCCAAGTCGGGCTGGTTTGATAGTACCAAGTGGCTCCTGCAATCTGCCATCCAGAAGCGGGGCAGCTGAGTTTTGTTTGCCAGAGAAAAAGGCTGTGGTTTTTGTTTGGGGGCCTGTGGCTGGGAGTGGCCGGCTGGCTCCTGAAAATCCACGATACGCAGCATGGTTCCCAGACCCAAGGTGGCACCAGTACAAAGTGGGGCTCGTTTGACAGTGTCAAGTGCCTCCTGCAATCTCCCATCCAGAAGCGGGGCAGCTGAGTTTTTTTTGCCAGGGAAACGGACCTTTGTTTTTGATTGGGGTCTGTGGCCGAGAGTGGTCGGCTGTCTCCTGACAATCCACAATACGCAGGGTGGTTCCCAGACCAAAGGTGGCACCAGTGCCAAGTCGGGCTGGTTTGATAGTACCAAGTGTCTCCTGCACTCTGCCATCCAGAAGCGGGGCAGCTGAGTTTTGTTTGCCAGAGAAAAGGGCCGTGGGTTGTGTTTGGGGGCATATGGCTGGGAGTGGCCCCCTGGCTCCTTAAAATGCACGATACGCCGCATGGTAACCAGACGCAAGGTGGCACCAGTGCCAAGTCGGGCTGTTTTTGTAGTACCCAGTGGCTCCTGCAATTTGCCATCCAGAAGCGGGGCAGCTAAATTTTGTTTGCTAGAGAAAAGGGCTGTGGTTTGTGTTTGGGGGCCTATGGCCGAGAGTGGTAGGCTGGCCCCTGAAAATCAACGATAGGCAGGATGGTTCCCAGATCCAAGGTGGCACCAGTGCCAAGTAAGGCTGGTTGTATGGTTCAAAGTGACTCCTGCAATCTGCCATCCAGAAGCGGGACAGCTGAGTTTTTTTTGCCAGAGAAAAGGTCCGTGGTTTCTTTTTGGGGCATACGGCTGGGAATTGCCGGCTGGCTCCTTAAAATGCTCGATACGCAGGATGGTTCCCAGAGCCAAGGTGGCACCACTGCCAAGTCGGGCTCTTTTTGTAGTACCAAGTGCGTCCTGCAATTTGCCATCCAGAAGAGGGGCAGTTGAGTTTTGTTTGCCAGAGAAAAGGGCCGAGGTTTGTGTTTGGGAGCATATGGCTGGGAATGACCGGCTGGCCCCTGAAAATCCACGATACGCCGGATGGTTCCCAGATCCAAGATGGTACCATTACCAAGTCAGGCTGCTTTGATAGTCCCAAGTGGCTCCTGCAAACTGCCACACCAGAAGCGGGGCAGCTGAGTTTTGTTTGCCAGGGAAATGGGCCGTTGTTTGTGTTTGGGGGCCTGTGGCTGGGAGTGTTCGGCTGGTTCCTGAATATGTACGATACGCAGGATTGTTCCCAGATCCAAGGTGGCAGCAGTGCCATGTTGTGCTGGTGTGATAGTCCCAAGTGGCTCCTGCAATCTGCCATCCAGAAGTGGGGCAGCTGATTTTTGTTTGCCAGAGAAAAGGTCCGTGGTTTGTGTTTGGGGGCATATGGCTGAGAGTGGCCGGCTGGCCCCTGAAAATCCACGATACACAGGATGGTTCCCAGATCCAAGGTGGCACCTGTGCCAAGTCGGGCTGATTTGATAGTACTGAGTAGCTCCTGCAATCTGCCATCCAGAAGCGGGGCAGCTTACTTTCGTTTGCCAGGGAAACGGGCCGAGGTTTCTGTTTGGGGGCCTATGGCTGGGAGTGACCGGCTGGCTCCTGAAAAGCTACAATAGGCAGGATGGTTCCCAGAGCCAAGGTGGCACCAGTGCCAAGTTGGGCTGGTTTGATAGTACCAAGTGGCTCCTGCAATCTGCCATCCAGAAGCAGGGCAGCTGAGTTTTGTTTGCCAGAGAAAAGGGCTTGGTTTGTGTTTGGGGGCATATGGCTGTGTGTGGCCAGCTGGCTCCTTAAAATGCACGATATGCAACATGGCTCCCAGACCCATAGTGGCACCAGTGCCAAGTCGGGCTGGTTTGATAGTATCAAGTGGCTCCTGCAATCTTCCATGATCACGTGGAGAAATACTTTCTGGTTTCAGCCATATGCTCTTTCTTCTCTCCCTCAACTTCTCTATCACCTCTCATCTGGTTCACATGCGCTGTCTTCAAGGTCCACAGGCTACTTTTCACAGAATCTTCTGGCCTGATGAAGTAAGAATGATGAATAGAACAGAGCTGGGATCTATTTTCCAGTTTGGATAAAATGCATTCTGCACACAAATCCAAGGAGAACGTGCTGCCCCAATGCCCAGAAAATCTTTCACTCCTGCTAGTGTTCTACGTCAACCGCAACTTAGTCTGAAAGAAAAGCTTTTTCTCTGAGAGCATCTGAGAGGTTTGCATGAAGCACTGATATCTGACATATGCAATTTTGAATAGGAGAGGAAAAAGAAAATGGCAAGGAGTTTTTAATTTTAGTGGTTTCAATTTTAATTTCCGTGCACTTTTTCAAAACTTGTCAGCTCAAATGCCCATCAACATCTTTTAGTCATCTGTAAGTCAGTATTCATATAAAATGTGCTTCAAATCCAAAGAATTTCAAATTTGCACTCCAAGCTTCTATGCCTAGATTTATGATTTCCTACACATATTAGATGAAAGGAAGGCCTTTTTTACTGTGGGAGTGCTGGAACACTGGAACAGGTTGCCCAGAGAAGTTGTGGGTGTCCCATCCCTGAAAGTATTCAAGGTCACCTTGGACGGGGCTTGGAGCAGCAACAAAGGAGAAGCTTGATGGTAGAGAAACAAAGTTGGACTATAGAAGAAACTCGGATTGAAGTATAGGATCAAGTTTTCTCTCAGCTCTTGGGGTAAATTCAAAGTTGTACAAAATGACATTTATCTGTGCTATTCACTACTGTAACAGAAAGTTTCATGAAAACTGTACAGAAGATAGTAAATTTTAAAAGAGATAAGAATTACAGCATAAAATCCATGGGATAGGTTACAACATGAGACACTCTCTAAGAGAAAATCTCTGTGTTTCAGCACTTCATCGGGGTAAGATTTCATGAAGTGCCAAAGAAGGCGGCAAAATATCATTCGGGACATTATTTACTGGAATTCAGCCTGGCCATTAGTAGGAACTGCCTTTGAACATATCATGTAGATATACCACACACGCTTTCCCTTCACTGAAAAATTACTGTTTACAACAAATAAGCAATTGACGATCAAAATTGATTGAAAGCATCTTAAACATGTCAAGTATTTCATTGTAGATGATCTGTGATCCAAATGCTTCTTCCACCTTCGAGAGGGACAGAAGAATTCTTCCATATCATGATGGTTTAAAATTGTATCAACCAATGTTTTCTGCTGAAAAGATATCATCTATTTTTTTCTATTTTTGGAAGAAAATATTCCTAGACATACAACAGGTGAGAACTAAGTAATTTTAAAGAAACAAATGAAATGAAAATATTCTGTAAATAGAATGAAATGAAAAGCTGTGTTTTAAATAGGAGCTAAATATTAAACAGAATTTTTGTACCAGGCATTTGAATTACTGCACCAGCTCTTTTGCCCATCAAGAGAGGCATTTAGCATTTCAGTCTTTTCCAAGGTGTTCATGATCTGCTATGCTGATCTCTGTGTGTGCCTAGGTGTGTGTGGAGGGGGGGGCATATGAAGGGGAGTGTGTATGTTTGCTTTACAATTGTAGTGGCAGATTCATGCCTCAGCTCCACATTTTGTTTTAAAAAGGTCACACCGAGTGGATATGAAGTTTACTATCAACAAGAGATCGATTCCCAAATCATCCATTTGACTCTCCCTTATAAATCATGTGCTTTGTTGCATATTTTATCAAATATACTTTCAAGCCAGATGGAGGAAGGAGGATGTGGGAATCCCTCCACCATCTTGCAACTTTTATGTAAGTAGGTTTTCAAGAAAATCATCATTTCTCTTTTAAATATGTCTGGAACAGGCATGATGGTAGTGTCAACCTGTTGGAGTTTTTGTTGCTGGAAGAAGTTGTACAAAAGGATTGGTTTTTACATTGACCAGTTACTGAATCAAGCGCAGGAATACATTGGAAATTTAGCTGGGGGTTCCTTTTCCCAGCAGACTACTTCTAGAACGAGCTTGTACACTGAAGCTGACTCTTTTGCTCTCTTTTTGTTTCTTTCCTATTTTCTTGGCTTCTTTGCCACTATCTAGACAATTTTGGAACTTTGTTCCCAACTAAAATGGTTTCAATAGTCTGATTGTGATCATACATTTTTACAAGGAATTTTTAAAATCTTTCCTCGAGTCCAGAAAGTCAAGGACTTAGATCTTTTTCTTCCCTTATCAATATTGCCATGAAATTGATAAATAAAGACCAACTCTTTATTTTTGTTTTTAACCCACGTAGATAATTCCCATCCATTAATCCATTTTGTGGACCAATAGCTGCCATTCTGATGGAAGCTGTCACTTCTTAACAATAGGCATTCTGTGACTATGTTGACTGCACTTTGGGTGAAGATCCTAACTGGTCTTAGATATACATAGGGAGAAATTTGCTCAGCCAGTGTCAGTCTTAAGCATGCGTATCAGAAGATCTTTCTAGAGCTGGGAATTTTCCCATGAAAGGGATTCAGTTAGGGAAGAGACACTTGTGCCAGAGTTTTACATTCTTCTTGAACACTGCTTAAGGAACTTAGATGCCATGTCCATTTGGATCTCTGTCTGCACAGAACTTTGTCATGCCAGTGCTTTGAAATGCATCTTGAAGAGAATTCACTAGCACAGAATGAAAGAGAGTGGAAGGGGTTGGTGGGGCTAACCAGGCCCAACCCCCCTGCCTAAACCAGGATACCTAGAGCCTCTTGCCCAGGATTCTATCTGGGTGTACTTTTAATGTCTTCAAAGATCCAGGCTCCACAATCTTTCTGGGCAGTCTGTGCCGTGGTTCAGTCACCCTGACAGTAAAGAAACATTTACTGATGTTCAAAGGCAATCTCCTGTATTTCAGTGTGTGCCCACTGCCTCTTGTCTTTTCCCTCAGCATCACTGAAAAGACACTGATTCC
>NW_026948781.1:0-30816 GCF_035770615.1 Melospiza melodia melodia
CGGCTGGCTCCTGAAATGCTACAATAGGCAGGATGGTTCCCAGACCCATAGTGGCACCAGTGCCAAGTTGGGATGATTTGATAGTACCAAGTGGCTCCTGCAATCTGCCATCAAAAAGCTGGCAGGCGAGTTTTGTTTTCCAGGGAAAAGCGCCGTTGTTTGTGTTTGGGGGCCTGTGGCTGGGAGTGGCCGGCTGGCTCCTTAGAATCCACGATATGCAGGATTGTTCCCAGACCCAAGGTGGCACCAGTGCCAAGTCGGGCTGGTTTGATGGTGCAAAGTGGCTCCTGCAATCTGCCATCCAGACGCGGGGCAGCGGATTTTTGTTTCCATGAGAAATGATCCGTGGTTTGTTTTTGGGGGTATGTGGCTGGGCCTGGCCGGCTGGCTCCTTAAAAAGCTCAATATGCAGGATGGTTCCCTGACACAAGGTGGCACCAGTGCCACGTCGGGCGGTTTTCGTAGTACAAAGTGCGTCCTAAAATTTGCCATCCAGAAGAGGGGCAGTTGAGTTTTGTTTGCCAGAGAAAAGGGCCGTGGTTTGTTTTTGGGGGCATATGGTTGAGAGTGGCCGGCTGGCCCCTGAAAATCCACGATAGGCAGGATGGTTCCCAGACCAGAGGTGTCACCAGTGCCAAGTCGGGCTGGTTTGATAGTACTAAATAGCTCCTGCAATCTGCCATGCAGAAGCGGGGCAGCTTACTTTTGTTTGCCAGGGAAACGGGCCGAGGTTTGTGTTTGGGGGCCTATGGCTGGGAGTGACCGGCTGGCTCCTGAAAAGATACGATAGGCAGGATAGTGACCAGACCCATGGTGGCACCAGTGCCAAGTTGGGCTGGTTTGATAGTACCAAGTGGCTCCGGCAATCTCCCATCAAAAATTTGGCAGGCGAGTTTTGTTTTCCAGGGAAAAGCGCCGTTGTTTGTGTTTGGGGGCCTGTGGCTGGGAGTGGCCAGCTGGCTCCTTAGAACCCACGATACGCAGGATGGTTCCCAGACCAGAGGTGGCACCAGTGCCAAGTTGGGCTGGTTTGATGGTGCAAAGTGGCTCCTGCAATCTGCCATCCAGAAGCGGGGTAGCTTACTTTTGTTTGCCAGGGAAACGGGCCGAAATATTTGTCTAGGGGCCTCTGGCTGGGTGTGGCTGGCTGGCACCTGAAAGGCTACGATAGGCAGGATGGTGACCAGACCCATGGTGGCACCAGTGCCAAGTTGGGCTGGTTTGATAGTACCAAGTGGCTCCTGCAATCTGCCATCAAATGTTTGGCAGGCGAGTTTTGTTTTCCAGGGAAAAGCACCGTTGTGTGTGTTTTGGGGCCTGTGGCTGGGAGTGGCCAGCTGGCTCCTTAGAATCCACGATACGCAGGATGGTTCCCAGACCCAAGGTGGCACCAGTGCCAAGTCGGGCTGGTTTGTTAGTACCAAGTGGTTCCTGCAATCTGCCATCCAGAAGCGGGGCAGCTGAATTTTGTTTGCCAGAGAAAAAGGCTGTTGTTTGTGTTTCGGGGCCTGTGGCTGGCAGTGGACGGCTGGCTCCTGAAAATCCATGATACGCAGCATGGTTCCCAGACCCAAGGTGGCACCAGTGCCAAGTCGGGCTGGTTTGATACTACCAAGTGCGTCCTGCAATCTGCCATCCAGAAGCGGGGCAGCTTAATTTTGTTTGCCAGGGAAACGGGCCGTGGGTTTTGTATGGGGGCCTATGGCTGAGAGTGGCCGGCTGGCTCCTGAAAATCCACGCTAGGCAGCATGGTTCCCAGATGCAAGGTGGCACCAGTGCCAAGTCGGGCTGGTTTGATGGTGCAAAGTGGCTCCTGCAATCTGCCATCCAGAAGCGGGGCAGCTGATTTTTGTTTGCCAGAGAAAAATTCCGTGGATTGTTTTTGGGGGCATATTGCTGGGAGTGGCCGGCTGGCTCCTTAAAATGCTCGATACGCATGATGGTTCCCAGGCCCAAGGTGTCACCACTACCAAGTCGGCCTGCGGTTTTAGTATCATGTTCATCCTGCAATTTGCCATCCAGAAGAGGGGCAGTTGAGTTTTGTTTGCCAGAGAAACGGGCCGAGGTTTCTGTTTGGGGACATATGGCTGAGAGTGGCCGGCTGGCCCCTGAATATCCACGATACACAGCATGGTTCCCAGATCCAAGGTGGCACCAGTGCCAAGTTGGGCTGGTTTGATAGTCCCAAGTGTCTCCTGCAATCTGCCATCCAGAAGCGGGGCAGCTTACTTTTGTTTGCCAGAGAAATAGGCCTAGGTTTTTGTCTGGGGGCCTGTGGCTAGGAGTGGCCGGCTGGCTCCTTAGAATCCACGATACGCAGGATGTTTCCCAGACCCAAGGTGGCACCAGTGCCAAGTCGGGCTGGTTTGATAGTACCAAGTGGCTCCTGCAAACTCCATCAAAATGTTGGCAGACGTGTTTTGTTTTCCAGGGAACAGCGCCGTTGATTTTGTTTGGGGACCTGTGGCTGGGAGTGGCCGGCTGGCTCCTTAGAATCCACGATACGCAGGATGGTTCCCAGACCCAAGGTGGCACCAGTGCCAAGTCGGGCTGGTTTGATTACACCAAGTGGCTCCTGCAATCTGCCATCCAGAAGTGAGGCAGCTAAGTTTTGTTTGCCAGAAAAAAGGGCCGTGGTTTTTGTTGGGGGCCTGTGGCTGGGAGTAGCCGGCTGGCTCCTTAAAATCCACGATAGGCTGGATGGTTCCCAGACCCAAGGTGGCACCAGTGCCAAGTCGGGCTGGTTTGATAGTACCAAGTGGCTCCTGCAATCTGCCATCCAGAAGCGGTGCAGTTGAGTTTTGTTTGCCAGAGAAAAGGGCCGTGGGTTGTGTTTGGGGGCATATGGCTGGGAGTGGCCGGCTGTCTCATTAAAAAGATCGATACGCAGGATGGTTCCCAGACCCAAGGTGGCACCAGTTCCAAGTCGGGCTGTTTTTATAGTACCAAGTGCGTCCTGCAATTTGCCATCCAGAAGAGGGGCAGTGGAGTTTTGTTTGCCAGAGAATAGCGCCGTTGTTTGTGTTTGGGGGCTTGTGGCTGGGAGTGGCCGACTGGCGCCTTAGAATCTGTGTTACGCAGCATGGTTCCCAGACCAGAGGTGGCACCAGTGCCAAGTTGGGCTGGTTTGATAGTACCAAGTGGCTCCTGCAATCTGCCATCCAGAAGTGGGGCAGCTTACTTTTGTTTGCCAGGGAAACGGGCCGAGGTTTGTGACTGGGGACCTATGGCTGGGAGTGACCGGCTGGCTCCTGAAAAGCTACGATAGGCAGGATGGTGACCAGACCCATGGTGGCACCAGTGCCAAGTTGGGCTGGTTTGATAGTACCAAGTGGCTCCTGCAATCTGCCATCAAAAAGTTGTCAGGCGAGTTTTGTTTTCCAGGGAAAAGCGCCGTTGTTTGTATTTGGGGGCCTGTGGCTGGCAGTGGACGGCTGGCTCCTTTGAACCCACAATACGCAGGATGGTTCCCAGACCCAAGGTGGCACCAGTGCCAAGTCGGGCTGGTTTGATACTACCAAGTGCGTCCTGCAATCTGCCATCCAGAAGCGGGGCAGCTTAATTTTGTTTGCCAGGGAAACGGGCCGTGGGTTTTGTTTGGGGGCCTATGGCTGAGAGTGGCCGGCTGGCTCCTGAAAATCCACGCTAGGCAGCATGGTTCCCAGATGCAAGCTGGCACCAGTGCCAAGTCGGGCTGGTTTGATGGTGCAAAGTGGCTCCTGCAATCTGCCATCCAGAAGCGGGGCAGCTGATTTTTGTTTGCCAGAGAAAAATTCCGTGGATTGTTTTTGGGGGCATATTGCTGGGAGTGGCCGGCTGGCTCCTTAAAATGCTCGATACGCATGATGGTTCCCAGGCCCAAGGTGTCACCACTACCAAGTCGGCCTGCGGTTTTAGTATCAAGTTCATCCTGCAATTTGCCATCCAGAAGAGGGGCAGTTGAGTTTTGTTTGCCAGAGAAACGGGCCGAGGTTTCTGTTTGGGGACATATGGCTGAGAGTGGCCGGCTGGCCCCTGAATATCCACGATACACAGCATGGTTCCCAGATCCAAGGTGGCACCAGTGCCAAGTTGGGCTGGTTTGATAGTCCCAAGTGTCTCCTGCAATCTGCCATCCAGAAGCGGGGCAGCTTACTTTTGTTTGCCAGAGAAATAGGCCTAGGTTTTTGTCTGGGGGCCTGTGGCTAGGAGTGGCCGGCTGGCTCCTAAGAATCCACGATACGCAGGATGTTTCCCAGACCCAAGGTGGCACCAGTGCCAAGTCGGGCTGGTTTGATAGTACCAAGTGGCTCCTGCAAACTCCATCAAAAAGTTGGCAGGCGTGTTTTGTTTTCCAGGGAACAGCGCCGTTGATTTTGTTTGGGGGCCTGTGGCTGGGAGTGGCCGGCTGGCTCCTTAGAATCCACGATACGCAGGATGGTTCCCAGACCCAAGGTGGCACCAGTGCCAAGTCGGGCTGGTTTGATTACACCAAGTGGCTCCTGCAATCTGCCATCCAGAAGTGAGGCAGCTAAGTTTTGTTTGCCAGAAAAAAGGGCCGTGGTTTTTGTTGGGGGCCTGTGGCTGGGAGTGGCCGGCTGGCTCCTTAGAATCCACCATACGCAGGATGGTTCCCAGACCCAAGGTGGCACCAGTGCCAAGTCGGGCTGGTTTGATAGTACCAAGTGGCTCCTGCAATCTGCCATCCAGAAGCGGTGCAGTTGAGTTTTGTTTGCCAGAGAAAAGGGCCGTGGGTTGTGTTTGGGGGCATATGGCTGGGAGTGGCCGGCTGTCTCATTAAAAAGATCGATACGCAGGATGGTTCCCTGACCCAAGGTGGCACCAGTGCCAAGTCGGGCGGTTTTCGTAGTACAAAGTGCGTCCTAAAATTTGCCATCCAGAAGAGGGGCAGTTGAGTTTTGTTTACCAGAGAAAAGGGCCGTGGTTTTTTTTTGGGGGCATATGGCTGATAGTGGCCGTCTGGCGCCTGAAAATCCACGATAGGCAGGATGGTTCCCAGACCAGAGGTGGCACCAGTGCCAAGTCGGGCTGGTTTGATAGTACTAAATAGCACCTGCAATCTGCCATGCAGAAGCGGGGCAGCTTACTTTTGTTTGCCAGGGAAACGGGCCGAGGTTTGTGTCTGGGGGCCTATGGCTGAGAGTGACCGCCTGGCTCCTGAAAAGCTACGATAGGCAGGATGGTTACCAGACCCATGGTGGCACCAGTGCCAAGTTGGGCTGGTTTGATAGTACCAAGTGGCTCCTGCAATCTGCCATCAAAAAGTTGTCAGGCGAGTTTTGTTTTCCCGGGAAAAGCGCCGTTGTTTGTGTTTGGGGGACTGTTGGTGGGAGTGGCCGGCTGGCTCCTTAGAACACACGATACGCAGGATGGTTCCCAGACCCAAGGTGGCACCAGTGCCACGTCGGGCTGGTTTGATGGTGAAAAGTGGCTCCTGCAATCTGCCATCCTGAAGCGGGGTAGCTTACTTTTGTGTGCCAGGGAAACGGGCCGAGGTTTATGACTGGGTGCCTAGGGCTAGGAGTGACCGGCTGGCTCCTGAAAAGCAACAATAGGCAGGATGGTTCCCAGACCCAAGGTGGCACCAGTGCCAAGTTGGGCTGGTTTGATGGTACCAACTGGCTCCTGCAATCTGCCATCTAAAAGTTGTCAGGCGAGTTTTGTTTTCCAGGGTAACGCGCCGTTGATTTTGTTTGGAGGCCTGTGGCTGGCAGTGGCTGCCTGTCGTCTTAGAATCCGGGTTACGCAGCATGGTTCCCAGAGCCAAGGTGGCACCAGTGCCAAGTTGGGCTGGTTTGATGGTGCAAAGTGGCTCCTGCAATCTGCCATCCAGAAGTGCGGTAGCTTACTTTTGTGTGCCAGGGAAACAGGCCGAGCTTTGTGTCTGGGGGCCTATGGCTGGGAGTGACCGGCTGGCTCCTGAAAAGCTACGATAGGCAGGATGGTGACCAGACCCATGGTGGCACCAGTGCCAAGTTGGGCTGGTTTGATAGTACCAAGTGGCTCCTGCAATCTGCCATCAAAAAGTTGGCAGACGAGTTTTGTTTTCCAGGGAAAAGCGCCGTTGTGTGTGTTTTGGGGCCTGTGGCTGGGAGTGGCCAGCTGGCTCCTTAGAATCCACGATACGCAGGATGGTTCCCAGACCCAAGGTGGCACCAGTGCCAAGTCGGGCTGGTTTGTTAGTACCAAGTGGTTCCTGCAATCTGCCATCCAGAAGCGGGGCAGCTGAATTTTGTTTGCCAGAGAAAAAGGCTGTTGTTTGTGTTTCGGGGCCTGTGGCTGGCAGTGGACGGCTGGCTCCTGAAAATCCATGATACGCAGCATGGTTCCCAGACCCAAGGTGGCACCAGTGCCAAGTTGGGCTGGTTTCATAGTACCCAGTGGCTCCTGCAATCTGCCATCCAGAAGAGGGGCAGTTGAGTTTTGTTTTCCAGAGAAAAGGGCCGTGGTTTGTGTTTGGGGCCTATGGCTGAGAGTGACCGGCTGGCTCCTGAAAAGCTACGATAGGCAGGATGGTGACCAGACCCATGGTGGCACCAGTGCCAAGTCGGGCTGGTTTGATAATACTAAATAGCTCCTGCAATCTGCCATCCAGACGCGGGGCAGCGGATTTTTGCTTGCTGGAGAAAAGTTCCGTGGGTTTTTTTTGGGGGTATATGGCTGGACGTTGCCGGCTGACTCCTTAAAAACATCGATACGCAGGATGGTTCCCTGACCCAAGGTGGCATCACTGCCAAGTCGGGCTGTTTTCGTAGTACCAAGTGCGTCCTGCAATTTGCCATCCAGAAGAGGGGCAGTTGAGTTTTGTTTACCAGAGAAAAGGGCCGTGGTTTGTGTTTGGGGGCATATGGCTGAGAGTGGCCGGCTGGCGCCTGAAAATCCACGAAAGGCAGGATGGTTCCCAGAGCCAAGGTGGCACCAGTGCCATGTTGGCCTGGTTTGATAGTACCATGTGGCTCCTGCAATCTGCCATCCAGAAGCGGGGCAGCTTACATTTGTTTGCCAGGGAAACGGGCCGAGGTATTTGTCTGGGGGCCTATGGCTGGGAGTGACCGGCTGGCTCCTGAAAAGCTACGATAGGCAGGATGGTGACCAGACCCATGGTGGCACCAGTGCCAAGTTGGGCTGGTTTGATAGTACCAAGTGGCTCCTGCAATCTGCCATCCAGAAGCGGGGTAGCTTACTTTTGTTTGCCAGGGAAACGGGCAGAGCTTTCTGTCTGGGGGCCTATGGTTGGGAGTAACCGGCTGGCTCCTGAAAAGCTAAGATAGGCAGGATGGTTCCCAGATCCAAGATGGCACCAGTGCCAAGTCGGGGTGGTTTGATGGTGCAACGTGGCTCCTGCAATCTGCCATCCTGACGCGGGGCAGCGGATTTTTGTTTCCAAGAGAAATGGTCCGTGGTTTGTTTTTGGGGCTATATGGCTGGGCGTGGCCTGCTGGCTCCTTAAAAAGCTACGATAGGCAGGATGGTTCCCTGACCCAAGGTGGCACCAGTGCCAAGTCGGGCGGTATTCGTAGTACAAAGTGCGTCCTAAAATTTGCCATCCAGAAGAGGGGCAGTTGAGTTTTGTTTACCAGAGAAAAGGTCCGTGGTTTGTTTTTGGGGGCATATGGCTGATAGTGGCCGTCTGGCCCCTGAAAATCCACGATAGGCAGGATGGTTCCCAGACCAGAGGTGGCACCAGTGCCAAGTCGGGCTGGTTTGATAGTACTAAATAGCACCTGCAATCTGCCATGCAGAAGCGGGGCAGCTTACTTTTGTTTGCCAGGGAAACGGGCCGAGGTTTGTGTCTGGGGGCCTATGGCTGGGAGTGACCGCCTGGCTCCTGAAAAGCTACGATAGGCAGGATGGTGACCAGACCCATGGTGGCACCAGTGCCAAGTTGGGCTGGTTTGATAGTACCAAGTGGCTCCTGCAATCTGCCATCAAAAAGTTGGCAGGCCAGTTTTGTTTTCCAGGGAAAAGCGCCGTTGTTTGTGTTTGGGGGACTGTGGGTGGGAGTGGCCGGCTGGCTCCTTAGAACACACGATACGCAGGATGGTTCCCAGACCCAAGGTGGAACCAGTGCCACGTCGGGCTGGTTTGATGGTGAAAAGTGGCTCCTGCAATCTGCCATCCTGAAGCGGGGTAGCTTACATTTGTGTGCCAGGGAAACGGGCCGAGGTTTATGACTGGGGGCCTAGGGTTAGAAGTGACCGGCTGGCTCCTGAAAAGCAACAATAGGCAGGATGGTTCCCAGACCCAAGGTGGCACCAGTGCCAAGTTGGGCTGGTTTGATGGTACCAACTGGCTCCTGCAATCTGCCATCTAAAAGTTGTCAGGCGAGTTTTGTTTTCCAGGGAAAAGCGCCGTTGATTTTGTTTGGAGGCCTGTGGCTGGCAGTGGCTGCCTGTCGTCTTAGAATCCGGGTTACGCAGCATGGTTCCCAGAGCCAAGGTGGCACCAGTGTCAAGTTGGGCTGGTTTGATAGTACCAAGTGGCTCCTGCAATCTGCCATCCAGAAGCGGGGCAGCTTACTTTTGTTTGCCAGGGAAACGGGCCGAGGTATTTGTCTGGGGACCTATGGCTGGGAGTGACCGCCTGCTCCTGAAAAGCTACGATAGGCAGGATGGTTCCCTGACCCAAGGTGGCACCAGTGCCAAGTCGGGCGGTTTTCGTAGTACAAAGTGCGTCCAAAAATTTGCCATCCAGAAGAGGGGCAGTTGAGTTTTGTTTACCAGAGAAAAGGGCCGTGGTTTGTTTTTGGGGGCATATGGCTGATAGTGGCCGTCTGGCCCCTGAAAATCCACGATAGGCAGGATGGTTCCCAGACCAGAGGTGGCACCAGTGCCAAGTCGGGCTGGTTTGATAGTACTAAATAGCACCTGCAATCTGCCATGCAGAAGCGGGGCAGCTTACTTTTGTTTGCCAGGGAAACGGGCCGAGGTTTGTGTCTGGGGGCCTATGGCTGGGAGTGACCGCCTGGCTCCTGAAAAACTACGATAGGCAGGATGGTGACCAGACCCATGGTGGCACCAGTGCCAAGTTGGGCTGGTTTGATAGTACCAAGTGGCTCCTGCAATCTGCCATCAAAAAGTTGGCAGGCGAGTTTTGTTTTCCAGGGAAAAGCGCCGTTGTTTTTGTTTGGGGGACTGTGGCTGGGAGTGGCCGGCTGGCTCCTTAGAACACACGATACGCAGGATGGTTCCCAGACCAGAGGTGGCACCAGTGCCACGTCGGGCTGGTTTGATAGCACCAAGTGGCTCCTGCAATCTGCCATCCAGAAGCGGGGCAGCTTACTTTTGTTTTCCAGGGAAACGGACCGAGGTTATTTTCTGTGGGCCTATGGCTGGGAGTGACCGGCTGGCTCCTGAAAAGCTACGATAGGCAGGATGGTGACCAGACCCATGGTGGCACCAGTGCCAAGTCGGGCTGGTTTGATAGTACCAAGTGGCTCCTGCAATCTGCCATCAAAATTTGGCAGGCGAGTTTTGTTTTCCAGGGAAAAGCGCCGTTGTGTGTATTTTGGGGCCTGTGGCTGGGAGTGGCCAGCTGGCTCCTTAGAATCCACGATACGCAGGATGGTTCCCAGACCCAAGGTGGCACCAGTGCCAAGTCGGGCTGGTTTGTTAGTACCAAGTGGTTCCTGCAATCTGCCATCCAGAAGCGGGGCAGCTGAATTTTGTTTGCCAGAGAAAAAGGCTGTTGTTTGTGTTTCGGGGCCTGTGGCTGGCAGTGGACGGCTGGCTCCTGAAAATCCATGATACGCAGCATGGTTCCCAGACCCAAGGTGGCACCAGTGCCAAGTAGGGCTAGTTTCATAGTACCCAGTGGCTCCTGCAATCTGCCATCCAGAAGAGGGGCAGTTGAGTTTTGTTTTCCAGAGAAAAGGGCCGTGGTTTGTGTTTGGGGCCTATGGCTGAGAGTGACAGGCTGGCCCCTGAAAATCCACGATAGGAAGGATGGTTCCCAGATCCAAGGTGGCAGCAGTGCCATGTTGTGCTGGTGTGATAGTCCCAAGTGGCTCCTGCAATCTGCCATCCAGAAGTGGGGCAGCTGAATTTTGTTTGCCAGAGAAAAAGGCTGTGGTTTTTGTTTGGGGGCCTATGGGTGGGAGTGGCCGGCTGGCTCCTGAAAATCCATGATACGCAGCATGGTTCCCAGACCCAAGGTGGCACCAGTGCCAAGTGGGGCTGGTTTCACAGTGTCAAGTGCCTCCTGCAATCTCCCATCCAGAAGCGGGGCAGCTGAGTTTTGTTTGCCTGTGAAACGGGCCGTTGTTTTTGATTGGGGTCTGTGGCCGAGAATGTTCAGCTGGCTCCTGACAATCCACAATACGCAGGATGGTTCCCAGACCCAAGGTGGCACCAGTGCCAAGTCGGGCTGGTTTGATAGTACCAAGTGGCTCCTGCAATCTGCCATCCAGAAGCGGTGCAGCTGAGTTTTGTTTGCCAGAGGAAAGGGCCGTGGGTTGTGTTTGGGGGCATATGGCTGGGAGTGGCCGGCTGTCTCATTAAAAAGATCGATACGCAGGATGGTTCCCAGACCCAAGGTGGCACCAGTGCCAAGTAGGGCTGTTTTTATAGAACCAAGTGCGTCCTGTAATTTGCCATCCAGAAGAGGGGCAGTGGAGTTTTGTTTGCCAGAGAATAGCGCCGTTGTTTGTGTTTGGGGGCTTGTGGCTGGGAGTGGCCGACTGGCGCCTTAGAATCTGTGTTACGCAGCATGGTTCCCAGACCAGAGGTGGCACCAGTGCCAAGTTGGGCTGGTTTGATAGTACCAAGTGGCTCCTGCAATCTGCCATCCAGAAGCGGGGCAGCTTACTTTTGTTTGCCAGGGAAACGGGCCGAGGTTTGTGTCTGGGGGCCTATGGCTGGGAGTGACCGCCTGGCTCCTGAAAAGCTACGATAGGCAGGATGGTGACCAGACCCATGGTGGCACCAGTGCCAAGTTGGGCTGATTTGATAGTACCAAGTGGCTCCTGCAATCTGCCATGAAAAAGTTGGCAGGCCAGTTTTGTTTTCCAGGGAAAAGCGCCGTTGTTTGTGTTTGGGGGCCTGTGGCTGGGAGTGGCCGGCTGGCTCCTTAGAATCCACGATACGCGGCATGGTTCCCAGACCAGAGGTGGCACCAGTGCCAAGTTGGGCTGGTTTGATAGTACCAAGTGCGTCCTGCAATCTGCCATCCAGAAGCGGGGCAGCTTACTTTTGTTTGCCAGGGAAACGGGCCGAGGTTTATGTCTCAGGGCCTATGGCTGGGAGTGACCGCCTGGCTCCTGAAAAGCTACGATAGGCAGGATGGTGACCAGACCCATGGTGGCACCAGTGCCAAGTTGGGCTGGTTTGATAGTACCAAGTGGCTCCTGCAATCTGCCATCAAAAAGTTGGCAGGCGAGTTTGTTATCCAGGGAAAAGCGCCGTTGTTTGTGTTTGGGTGCCTGTGGGTGGGAGTGGCCGGCTGGCTCCTTAGAATCTACGATACGCAGGATGGTTCCCAGACCAGAGGTGGCACCAGTGCCAAGTCGGCCTGGTTTGATGGTGAAAAGTGGCTCCTGCAATCTGCCATCCAGAAGCGGGATAACTTACTTTTGTTTGCCAGGGAAACGGGCCGAGGTTTTTGTCTGGGGGCCTATGGCTGGGAGTGACCGGCTGGCTCCTGAAAAGCTACGATAGGCAGGATGGTGACCAGACCCATGGTGGCACCAGTGCCAAGTTGGGCTGGTTTGATAGTACCAAGTGGCTCCTGCAATCTGCCATCAAAAAGTTGGCAGGCGAGTTTTGTTTTCCAGGGAAAAGTGCCGTTGTTTGTGTTTGGGGGCCTGTGGCTGGGAGTGGCCGGCTGGCTCCTTAGAATCCACGATACGCAGGATGGTTCCCAGACCAGAGGTGGCACCAGTGCCAAGTCGGGCCAGTTTGATGGTGCAAAGTGGCTCCTGCAATCTGCCATCCAGAAGCGGGGTAGCTTACTTTTGTTTACCAGGGAAACGGGCCGAGTTTTGTGTCTGGGGGCATATGGCTGCGAGTGACCGGCTGGCTCCTGAAAAGCTACGATAGGCAGGATGGTGACCAGACCCATGGTGGCACCAGTGCCAAGTTGGGCTGGTTTGATAGTACCAAGTGGCTCCTGCAATCTGCCATCAAAAAGTTGGCAGGCGAGTTTTGTTTTCCAGGGAAAAGCGCTGTGGTTTGTGTTTGGGGGCCTGTGGCTGGGAGTGGCCGGCTGGCTCCTTAGAATCCACGATACGCAGGATGGTTCCCAGACCAGAGGTGGCACCAGTGCCAAGTCGGGCTGGTTTGATGGTGAAAAGTGGCTCCTGCAATCTGCCATCCAGAAGCGGGATAACTTATTTTTTTTGCCAGGGAAACGGGCCAAGGTTTTTGTCTGGGGGCCTATGGCTGGGAGTGACCGGCTGGCTCCTGAAAAGCTACGATAGGCAGGATGGTGACCAGACCCATGGTGGCACCAGTGCCAAGTTGGGCTGGTTTGATAGTACCAAGTGGCTCCTGCAATCTGCCATCAAAATGTTGGCAGGCGAGGTTTGTTTTCCAGGGAAAAGCGCCGTTGTTTTTGTTTGGGGGCCTGTGGGTGGGAGTGGCCAGATGGCTAATTAGAATCCACGATACGCAGCATGGTTCCCAGACCTGAGGTGGCACCAGTGCCAAGTCGGGCTGGTTTGATACTATCAAGTGCGTCCTGCAATCTGCCATCCAGAAGCGGGGCAGCTTACTTTTGTTTGCCAGGGAAACGGGCCGAGGTTTGTGTCTGGGGGCCTATGGCTGCGAGTGACCGGCTGGCTCCTGAAAAGCTACGATAGGCAGGATGGTGACCAGACCCATGGTGGCACCAGTGCCAAGTTGGGCTGGTTTGATAGTACCAAGTGGCTCCTGCAATCTGCCATCATAAAATTGGCAGGCGAGTTTTGTTTTCCAGGGAAAAGCGCCGTTGTTTTTGTTTGGAGGCCTGTGGGTGGGAGTGGCCGGCTGGCTCCTTAGAATCCACGATACGCAGGATGGTTCCCAGACCAGAGGTGGCACCAGTGCCAAGTCGGGCTAGTTTGATGGTGCAAAGTGGCTCCTGCAATCTGCCATCCAGAAGCGGGGCAGCTTACTTTTGTTTGCCAGGGAAACGGGCCGAGTATTGTTTCTGGGGGCCTATGGCTGGGAGTGACCGGCTGGCTCCTGAAAAGCTACGATAGGCAGGATGGTGACCAGACCCATGGTGGCACCAGTGCCAAGTTGGGCTGATTTGATAGTACCAAGTGGCTCCTGCAATCTGCCATCAAAAAGTTGGCAGGCGAGTTTTGTTTTCCAGGGAAAAGCGCCGTTGTTTGTGTTTGGGGGCCTGTGGCTGGGAGTGGACGGATGGCTCCTTAGAACCACGATACGCAGGATGGTTCCCAGACCAGAGGTGGCACCAGTGCCAAGTCGGGCTGGTTTGTTAGTACCAAGTGGTTCCTGCAATCTGCCATCCAGAAGCGGGGCAGCTTACTTTTGTATGCCAGGGAAACGGGCCGAGGTTTTTGTCTGGGGGCCTATGGCTGGGAGTGACCGTCTGGCTCCTGAAAAGCTACGATAGGCAGGATGGTGACCAAACGCATGGTGGCACCAGTGCCAAGTTGGGCTGATTTGATAGTACCAAGTGGCTCCTGCAATCTGCCATCAAAATGTTGGCAGGCGAGTGTTGTTTTCCAGGGAAAAGCGCCGTTGTTTGTGTTTGGGGGCCTGTGGCTGGGAGTGGCCGGCTGGCTGCTTAGAATCCACGATACGCAGGATGGTTCCCAGACCAGAGGTGGCACCAGTGCCACGTCGGGCTGGTTTGATACTACCAAGTGCGTCCTGCAATCTGCCATCCAGAAGCGGGGCAGCTTACTTTTGTTTGCCAGGGAAACGGGCCGAGGTTTGTGTCTGGGGGCCTATGGCTGGGAGTGACCGGCTGGCTCCTGAAAAGCTACGATAGGCAGGATGGTGACCAGACCCATGGTGGCACCAGTGCCAAGTTGGGCTGGTTTGATAGTACCAAGTGGCTCCTGCAATCAGCCATCAAAAAGTTGGCAGGCGAGTTTTGTTATCCAGGGAAAAGCGCCGTTGTTTGTGTTTGGGGGCCTGTGGCTGGGAGTGGACGGATGGCTCCTTAGAATCCACGATACACAGCATGGTTCCCAGACCAGAGGTGGCACCAGTGCCAAGTCGGGCTAGTTTGATGGTGCAAAGTGGTTCCTGCAATCTGCCATCCAGAAGCGGGGCAGCTTACTTTTGTTTGCCAGGGAAACGGGCCGAGGTTTGTGTCTGGGGGCCTATGGCTGGGAGTGACCGGCTGGCTCCTGAAAAGCTACGATAGGCAGGATGGTGACCAGACCCATGGTGGCACCAGTGCCAAGTTGGGCTGATTTGATAGTACCAAGTGGCTCCTGCAATCTGCCATCAAAAAGTTGGCAGGCGAGTTTTGTTTTCCAGGGAAAAGCGCCGTTGTTTGTGTTTGGGGGCCTGTGGCTGGGAGTGGCCGGCTGGCTCCTTAGAATCCACGATACGCAGGATGGTTCCCAGACCAGAGGTGGCACCAGTGCCAAGTTGGGCTGGTTTGATAGTACCAAGTGCGTCCTGCAATCTACCATCCAGAAGCGGGGCAGCTTACTTTTGTTTGCCAGGGAAACGGGCCGAGGTTTGTGTCTCAGGGCCTATGGCTGGGAGTGACCGGCTGGCTCCTGAAAAGCTACGATAGGCAGGATGGTGACCAGACCCATGGTGGCACCAGTGCCAAGTTGGGCTGGTTTGATAGTACCAAGTGGCTCCTGCAATCTGCCATCAAAAAGTTGGCAGGCGAGTTTGTTATCCAGGGAAAAGCGCCGTTGTTTGTGTTTGGGGGCCTGTGGCTGGGAGTGGCCGGCTGGCTCCTTAGAATCCATGATACGCAGGATGGTTCCCAGACCAGAGGTGGCACCAGTGCCAAGTAGGGCTGGTTTGATGGTGAAAAGTGGCTCCTGCAATCTGCCATCCAGAAGCGGGATGACTTACTTTTGTTTGCCAGGGAAACGGGCCGAGGTTTTTGTCTGGGGGCCTATAGCTGGGAGTGACCGGATGGCTCCTGAAAAGCTACGATAGGCAGGATGGTGAGCAGACCCATGGTGGCACCAGTGCCAAGTTGGGCTGGTTTGATAGTACCAAGTGGCTCCTGCAATCTGCCATCAAAAAGTTGGCAGGCGAGTTTTGTTTTCCAGGGAAAAGTGCCGTTGTTTTTGTTTGGGGGCCTGTGGGTGGGAGTGACCGGCTGGCTCCTTAGAATCCACGATACGCAGGATGGTTCCCAGACCAGAGGTGGCACCAGTGCCAAGTCGGGCTAGTTTGATGGTGCAAAGTGGCTCCTGCAATCTGCCATCCAGAAGCGGGGTAGCTTACTTTTGTTTGCCAGGGAAACGGGCCGAGTTTTGTGTCTGGGGGCCTATGGCTGCGAGTGACCGGCTGGCTCCTGAAAAGCTACGATAGGCAGGATGGTGACCAGACCCATGGTGGCACCAGTGCCAAGTTGGGCTGATTTGATAGTAGCAAGTGGCTCCTGCAATCTGCCATCAAAAAGTTGGCAGGCGAGTTTTGTTTTCCAGGGAAAAGCGCCGTTGTTTGTGTCTGGGGGCCTGTGGCTGGAGTGGCCGGCTGGCTCCTTACACTGAACGATACGCAGGATGGTTCCCAGAGCTGAGGTGGCACCAGTGCCAAGTCGGGCTAGTTTGATGGTGCAAAGTGGCTCCTGCAATCTGCCATCCAGAAGCGGGGTAGCTTACTTTTGTTTGCCAGGGAAACGGGCCGAAATATTTGTCTAGGGGCCTCTGGCTGGGGGTGGCTGGCTGGCTCCTGAAAAGCTACGATAGGCAGGATGGTGACCAGACCCATGGTGGCACCAGTGCCAAGTCGGGCTGGTTTGATAGTACCAAGTGGCTCCTGCAATCTGCCATCAAAAAGTTGTCAGGCGAGTTTTGTTTTCCAGGGAAAAGCGCCGTTGTTTGTATTTGGGGGCCTGTGGCTGGGAGTGGCCGGCTGGCTCCTTTGAACCCACGATACGCAGGATGGTTCCCAGACCCAAGGTGGCACCAGTGCCAAGTCGGGCTGGTTTGATACTACCAAGTGCGTCCTGCAATCTGCCATCCAGAAGCGGGGCAGCTTAATTTTGTTTGCCAGGGAAACGGGCCGTGGGTTTTGTTTGGGGGCCTATGGCTGAGAGTGGCCGGCTGGCTCCTGAAAATCCACGCTAGGCAGCATGCTTCCCAGATGCAAGGTGGCACCAGTGCCAAGTCGGGCTGGTTTGATCGTGCAAAGTGGCTCCTGCAATCTGCCATCCAGAAGCGGGGCAGCTGATTTTTGTTTGCCAGAGAAAAATTCCGTGGATTGTTTTTGGGGGCATATTGCTGGGAGTGGCCGGCTGGCTCCTTAAAATGCTCGATACGCATGATGGTTCCCAGGTCCAAGGTGTCACCACTACCAAGTCGGCCTGCGGTTTTAGTATCAAGTTCATCCTGCAATTTGCCATCCAGAAGAGGGGCAGTTGAGTTTTGTTTGCCAGAGAAACGGGCCGAGGTTTCTGTTTGGGGACATATGGCTGAGAGTGGCCGGCTGGCCCCTGAATATCCACGATACACAGCATGGTTCCCAGATCCAAGGTGGCACCAGTGCCAAGTTGGGCTGGTTTGATAGTACCAAGTGTCTCCTGCAATCTGCCATCCAGAAGCGGGGCAGCTTACTTTTGTTTGCCAGAGAAATAGGCCTAGGTTTTTGTCAGGGGGCCTGTGGCTAGGAGTGGCCGGCTGGCTCCTAAGAATCCACGATACGCAGGATGTTTCCCAGACCCAAGGTGGCACCAGTGCCAAGTCGGGCTGGTTTGATAGTACCAAGTGGCTCCTGCAAACTCCATCAAAAAGTTGGCAGGTGTGTTTTGTTTTCCAGGGAACAGCGCCGTTGATTTTGTTTGGGGGCCTGTGGCTGGGAGTGGCCGGCTGGCTCCTTAGAATCCACGATACGCAGGATGGTTCCCAGACCCAAGGTGGCACCAGTGCCAAGTTGGGCTGGTTTGATTACACCAAGTGGCTCCTGCAATCTGCCATCCAGAAGTGAGGCAGCTAAGTTTTGTTTGCCAGAAAAAAGGGCCGTGGTTTTTGTTGGGGGCCTGTGGCTGGGAGTGGCCGGCTGGCTCCTTAGAATCCACCATACGCAGGATGGTTCCCAGACCCAAGGTGGCACCAGTGCCAAGTCGGGCTGGTTTGATAGTCCCAAGTGGCTCCTGCAAACTGCCATCCAGAAGCGGGGTAGCTGAGTTTTGTTTGCCAGGGAAATGGGCCGTTGTTTGTGTTTGGGGGCCTGTGGCTGGGAGTGTTCGGCTGGTTCCTGAATATGTACGATACGCAGGATTGTTCCCAGACCCAAGGTGGCACCAGTGCCAAGTCGGGCTGGTTTGATGGTGCAAAGTGGCTCCTGCAATCTGCCATCCAGACGCGGGGCAGCGGATTTTTGTTTCCATGAGAAATGGTCCGTGGTTTGTTTTTGGGGGTATATGGCTGGGCCTGGCCGGCTGGCTCCTTAAAAAGCTCGATATGCAGGATGGTTCCCTGACACAAGGTGGCACCAGTGCCACGTCGGGCGGTTTTCGTAGTACAAAGTGCGTCCTAAAATTTGCCATCCAGAAGAGGGGCAGTTGAGTTTTGTTTGCCAGAGAAAAGGTCCGTGGTTTGTTTTTGGGGGCATATGGCTGAGAGTGGCTGGCTGGCCCCTGAAAATCCACGATACACAGGATGGTTCCCAGATGCAAGGTGGCACCTGTGCCAAGTCGGGCTGATTTGATAGTACTAAGTAGCTCCTGCAATCTGCCATCCAGAAGCGGGACAGCTTACTTTTGTTTGCCAGGGAAACGGGCCGAGGTTTGTGTTTGGGGGCCTATGGCTGAGAGTGACCGGCTGGCTCCTGAAAAGCTACAATAGGCAGGATGGTGACCAGACCCATGGTGGCACCAGTGCCAAGTTGGGCTGGTTTGATAGTACCAAGTGGTTCCTGCAATCTGCCATCCAGAAGCAGGGCAGCTGAGTTTTGTTTGCCAGAGAAAAGGGCCTTGGTTTGTGTTTGGGGGCATATGGCTGGGTGTGGCCAGCTGGCTCCTTAAAATGCACGATATGCAACATGGCTCCCAGACCCAAGGTGGCACCAGTGCCAAGTTGGGCTGGTTTGATAGTACCAAGTGGCTCCTGCAATCTTCCATGATCACGTGGAGAAATACTTTCTGGTTTCAGCCTCATGCTCTTTCTTCTCTCCCTCAACTTCTCTATCACCTCTCATCTGGTTCACATGCGCTGTCTTCAAGGTCCACAGGCTACTTTTCACAGAATCTTCTGGCCTGATGAAGTAAGAATGATGAATAGAACAGAGCTGGGATCTATTTTCCAGTTTGGATAAAATGCATTCTGCACACAAATCCAAGGAGAACGTGCTGCCCCAATGCCCAGAAAATCTTTCACTCCTGCTAGTGTTCTACGTCAACCGCAACTTAGTCTGAAAGAAAAGCTTTTTCTCTGAGAGCATCTGAGAGGTTTGCATGAAGCACTGATATCTGACATATGCAATTTTGAATAGGAGAGGAAAAAGAAAATGGCAAGGAGTTTTTAATTTTAGTGGTTTCAATTTTAATTTCCGTGCACTTTTTCAAAACTTGTCAGCTCAAATGCCCATCAACATCTTTTAGTCATCTGTAAGTCAGTATTCATATAAAATGTGCTTCAAATCCAAAGAATTTCAAATTTGCACTCCAAGCTTCTATGCCTAGATTTATGATTTCCTACACATATTAGATGAAAGGAAGGCCTTTTTTACTGTGGGAGTGCTGGAACACTGGAACAGGTTGCCCAGAGAAGTTGTGGGTGTCCCATCCCTGAAAGTATTCAAGGTCACCTTGGACGGGGCTTGGAGCAGCAACAAAGGAGAAGCTTGATGGTAGAGAAACAAAGTTGGACTATAGAAGAAACTCGGATTGAAGTATAGGATCAAGTTTTCTCTCAGCTCTTGGGGTAAATTCAAAGTTGTACAAAATGACATTTATCTGTGCTATTCACTACTGTAACAGAAAGTTTCATGAAAACTGTACAGAAGATAGTAAATTTTAAAAGAGATAAGAATTACAGCATAAAATCCATGGGATAGGTTACAACATGAGACAC
This sequence comes from Melospiza melodia melodia, assembly GCF_035770615.1. Taxonomy (NCBI): domain Eukaryota; kingdom Metazoa; phylum Chordata; class Aves; order Passeriformes; family Passerellidae; genus Melospiza; species Melospiza melodia. Next base: position 19,166 of record NW_026948781.1, read on the forward strand.
TCTCTAAGAGAAAATCTCTTTGTTTCAGCACTTCATCGGGGTAAGATTTCATGAAGTGCCAAAGAAGGCGGCAAAATATCATTCGGGACATTATTTACTGGAATTCAGCCTGGCCATTAGTAGGAACTGCCTTTGAACATATCATGTAGATATACCACACACACTTTCCCTTCACTGAAAAATTACTGTTTACAACAAATAAGCAATTGACGATCAAAATTGATTGAAAGCATCTTAAACATGTCAAGTATTTCATTGTAGATGATCTGTGATCCAAATGCTTCTTCCACCTTCGAGAGGGACAGAAGAATTCTTCCATATCATGATGGTTTAAAATTGTATCAACCAATGTTTTCTGCTGAAAAGATATCATCTATTTTTTTCTATTTTTGGAAGAAAATATTCCTAGACATACAACAGGTGAGAACTAAGTAATTTTAAAGAAACAAATGAAATGAAAATATTCTGTAAATAGAATGAAATGAAAAGCTGTGTTTTAAATAGGAGCTAAATATTAAACAGAATTTTTGTACCAGGCATTTGAATTACTGCACCAGCTCTTTTGCCCATCAAGAGAGGCATTTAGCATTTCAGTCTTTTCCAAGGTGTTCATGATCTGCTATGCTGATCTCTGTGTGTGCCTAGGTGTGTGTGGAGGGGGGGGCATATGAAGGGGAGTGTGTATGTTTGCTTTACAATTGTTGTGGCAGATTCATGCCTCAGCTCCACATTTTGTTTTAAAAAGGTCACACCGAGTGGATATGAAGTTTACTATCAACAAGAGATCGATTCCCAAATCATCCATTTGACTCTCCCTTATAAATCATGTGCTTTGTTGCATATTTTATCAAATATACTTTCAAGCCAGATGGAGGAAGGAGGATGTGGGAATCCCTCCACCATCTTGCAACTTTTATGTAAGTAGGTTTTCAAGAAAATCATCATTTCTCTTTTAAATATGTCTGGAACAGGTATGATGGTAGTGTCAACCTGTTGGAGTTTTTGTTGCTGGAAGAAGTTGTACAAAAGGATTGGTTTTTACATTGACCAGTTACTGAATCAAGCGCAGGAATACATTGGAAATTTAGCTGGGGGTTCCTTTTCCCAGCAGACTACTTCTAGAACGAGCTTGTACACTGAAGCTGACTCTTTTGCTCTCTTTTTGTTTCTTTCCTATTTTCTTGGCTTCTTTGCCACTATCTAGACAATTTTGGAACTTTGTTCCCAACTAAAATGGTTTCAATAGTCTGATTGTGATCATACATTTTTACAAGGAATTTTTAAAATCTTTCCTCGAGTCCAGAAAGTCAAGGACTTAGATCTTTTTCTTCCCTTATCAATATTGCCATGAAATTGATAAATAAAGACCAACTCTTTATTTTTGTTTTTAACCCACGTAGATAATTCTCATCCATTAATCCATTTTGTGGACCAATAGCTGCCATTCTGATGGAAGCTGTCACTTCTTAACAATAGGCATTCTGTGACTATGTTGACTGCACTTTGGGTGAAGATCCTAACTGGTCTTAGATATACATAGGGAGAAATTTGCTCAGCCAGTGTCAGTCTTAAGCATGCGTATCAGAAGATCTTTCTAGAGCTGGGAATTTTCCCATGAAAGGGATTCAGTTAGGGAAGAGACACTTGTGCCAGAGTTTTACATTCTTCTTGAACACTGCTTAAGGAACTTAGATGCCATGTCCATTTGGATCTCTGTCTGCACAGAACTTTGTCATGCCAGCGCTTTGAAATGCATCTTGAAGAGAATTCACTAGCACAGAATGAAAGAGAGTGGAAGGGGTTGGTGGGGCTAACCAGGCCCAACCCCCCTGCCTAAACCAGGATACCTAGAGCCTCTTGCCCAGGATTCTATCTGGGTGTACTTTTAATGTCTTCAAAGATCCAGGCTCCACAATCTTTCTGGGCAGTCTGTGCCGTGGTTCAGTCACCCTGACAGTAAAGAAACATTTACTGATGTTCAAAGGCAATCTCCTGTATTTCAGTGTGTGCCCACTGCCTCTTGTCTTTTCCCTCAGCATCACTGAAAAGACACTGATTCCCTCCCCTTTGCACTATTGCTTCCATATGTATGTGTGATGCCATGTAGAGGTATGTCAAAAACCTCCCTGAAGCCCAGGCAGATAATATTCCCTTCATCTACCAGTCAAGTTGATTCATCAGAGGAGTTTAAAGTGATGTTCAGCATGAAATTCCCCTGAAAAATCATGCTAACTACATTATTTGGTCATCTGTCATGTGCCTGGCAAGGATTTCCAGGAAGAGCTGCTTCATCAACTTCCTGGGGATAAAAAAGAGGCTGGCTGGTTTGTACTATGGCGAGTCCTCTTAATTGCCTTTTTTGAAGATGGGTGTCATTTGCTAACATCCACTCTTTAGCTCCTCTTCTCATCTACACCTCGGCAAAAAGCTTTTCCACTATGTCTGGCTAGGAAAAACTGTGCCAGCACAGAAAACATCTCCCATCGTGTTCTAGAAGTTGCACGGATGTCTGCCAAGTGTTTGGCAGGAAGAAAAGAAAAGTTGTCCAAAACAGCTTCCAATCGAATGTTCCTGTGATTGGAAAAGTCAGGAGAGTGCAAAGGTACTGTTTTCTATCAGTTGGCAAGGTGCGCACACAATCCCAGTGTTGTACAGCTTGCTTCTTCACCTTCCCGAAGCTGCCGCTCTCGCCGGCTGCCGGAGCCCAAGAAGCGGCTTCGCGCAAAGACGATTGTGCCGCTCACAGTGCTCTCCTTAGCGCGGCTTCTGCCGAAAGACGCCCGGCAGCGGCTCTTACCTCCGGAGAGCATCCTACCTTCGTCTTTAGCTCCTCTTCTCATCTACACCTCGGCAAAACGCTTTTCCACTATGTCTGGCTAGGAAAAACTGTGCCAGCACAGAAAACATCTCCCATCGTGTTCTAGAAGTTGCACGGATGTCTGCCAAGTGTTTGGCAGGAAGAAAAGAAAAGTTGTCCAAAACAGCTTCCAATCGAATGTTCCTGTGATTGGAAAAGTCAGGAGAGTGCAAAGGTACTGTTTTCTATCAGTTGGCAAGGTGCGCACACAATCCCAGTGTTGTACAGCTTGCTTCTTCACCTTCCCGAAGCTGCCGCTCTCGCCGGCTGCCGGAGCCCAAGAAGCGGCTTCTTCGCGCAAAGACGATTGTGCCGCTCACAGTGCTCTCCTTAGCGCGGCTTCTGCCGAAAGACGCCCGGCAGCGGCTCTTACCTCCTGAGAGTGGCAGCTTCGGGAAGGTGAAGAAGCAAGCTGTACAACACTGGGATTGTGTGCGCACCTTGCCAACTGATAGAAAACAGTACCTTTGCACTCTCCTGACTTTTCCAATCACAGGAACATTCGATTGGAAGCTGTTTTGGACAACTTTTCTTTTCTTCCTCCCAAACACTTGGCAGACATATCTGCAACTTCTAGAAAATGATGGGAGATGTTTTCTGGGCTGGCACGGTTTTTCCTAGCCAGACATAGTGGAAAAGCGTTTTGCTAAGATGTAGACTACATAAGACGCGAAAGACGAAGGTAGGATGCTCTCCGGAGGTAAGAGCCGCTGCCGGGCGTCTTTCGGCAGAAGCCGCGCTAAGGAGAGCACTGTGAGCGGCACAATCGTCTTTGCGAGAAGAAGCCGCTTCTTGGGCTCCGGCAGCCGGCGAGAGCGGCAGCTTCGGGAAGGTGAAGAAGCAAGCTGTACAACACTGGGATTGTGTGCGCACCTTGCCAACTGATAGAAAACAGTACCTTTGCACTCTCCTGACTTTTCCAATCACAGGAACATTCGATTGGAAGCTGTTTTGGACAACTTTTCTTTTCTTCCTGCCAAACACTTGGCAGACATCCGTGCAACTTCTAGAACACGATGGGAGATGTTTTCTGTGCTGGCACAGTTTTTCCTAGCCAGACATAGTGGAAAAGCGTTTTGCTAAGATGTAGACTACAAAAGACGCGAAAGACGAAGGTAGGATGCTCTCCGGAGGTAAGAGCCGCTGCCGGGCGTCTTTCGGCAGAAGCCGCGCTAAGGAGAGCACTGTGAGCGGCACAATCGTCTTTGCGCGAAGAAGCCGCTTCTTGGGCTCCGGCAGCCGGCGAGAGCGGCAGCTTCGGGAAGGTGAAGAAGCAAGCTGTACAACACTGGGATTGTGTGCGCACCTTGCCAACTGATAGAAAACAGTACCTTTGCACTCTCCTGACTTTTCCAATCACAGGAACATTCGATTGGAAGCTGTTTTGAACAACTTTTCTTTTCTTCCTGCCAAACACTTGGCAGACATCCGTGCAACTTCTAGAACACGATGGGAGATGTTTTCTGTGCTGGCACAGTTTTTCCTAGCCAGACATAGTGGAAAAGCGTTTTGCCGAGGTGTAGACTACAAAAGACGCGAAAGACGAAGGTAGGATGCTCTCCGGAGGTAAGAGCCGCTGCCGGGCGTCTTTCGGCAGAAGCCGCGCTAAGGAGAGCCCTGTGAGCGGCACAATCGTCTTTGCGCGAAGAAGCCGCTTCTTGGGCTCCGGCAGCCGGCGAGAGCGGCAGCTTCGGGAAGGTGAAGAAGCAAGCTGTACAACACTGGGATTGTGTGCGCACCTTGCCAACTGATAGAAAACAGTACCTTTGCACTCTCCTGACTTTTCCAATCACAGGAACATTCGATTGGAAGCTGTTTTGGACAACTTTTCTTTTCTTCCTGCCAAACACTTGGCAGACATCCGTGCAACTTCTAGAACACGATGGGAGATGTTTTCTGTGCTGGCACAGTTTTTCCTAGCCAGACATAGTGGAAAAGCGTTTTGCTAAGATGTAGACTACAAAAGACGCGAAAGACGAAGGTAGGATGCTCTCCGGAGGTAAGAGCCGCTGCCGGGCGTCTTTCGGCAGAAGCCGCGCTAAGGAGAGCACTGTGAGCGGCACAATCGTCTTTGCGCGAAGAAGCCGCTTCTTGGGCTCCGGCAGCCGGCGAGAGCGGCAGCTTCGGGAAGGTGAAGAAGCAAGCTGTACAACACTGGGATTGTGTGCGCACCTTGCCAACTGATAGAAAACAGTACCTTTGCACTCTCCTGACTTTTCCAATCACAGGAACATTCGATTGGAAGCTGTTTTGGACAACTTTTCTTTTCTTCCTGCCAAACACTTGGCAGACATCCGTGCAACTTCTAGAACACGATGGGAGATGTTTTCTGTGCTGGCACAGTTTTTCCTAGCCAGACATAGTGGAAAAGCGTTTTGCTAAGATGTAGACTACAAAAGACGCGAAAGACGAAGGTAGGATGCTCTCCGGAGGTAAGAGCCGCTGCCGGGCGTCTTTCGGCAGAAGCCGCGCTAAGGAGAGCACTGTGAGCGGCACAATCGTCTTTGCGCGAAGAAGCCGCTTCTTGGGCTCCGGCAGCCGGCGAGAGCGGCAGCTTCGGGAAGGTGAAGAAGCAAGCTGTACAACACTGGGATTGTGTGCGCACCTTGCCAACTGATAGAAAACAGTACCTTTGCACTCTCCTGACTTTTCCAATCACAGGAACATTCGATTGGAAGCTGTTTTGGACAACTTTTCTTTTCTTCCTGCCAAACACTTGGCAGACATCCGTGCAACTTCTAGAACACGATGGGAGATGTTTTCTGTGCTGGCACAGTTTTTCCTAGCCAGACATAGTGGAAAAGCGTTTTGCTAAGATGTAGACTACAAAAGACGCGAAAGACGAAGGTAGGATGCTCTCCGGAGGTAAGAGCCGCTGCCGGGCGTCTTTCGGCAGAAGCCGCGCTAAGGAGAGCCCTGTGAGCGGCACAATCGTCTTTGCGCGAAGAAGCCGCTTCTTGGGCTCCGGCAGCCGGCGAGAGCGGCAGCTTCGGGAAGGTGAAGAAGCAAGCTGTACAACACTGGGATTGTGTGCGCACCTTGCCAACTGATAGAAAACAGTACCTTTGCACTCTCCTGACTTTTCCAATCACAGGAACATTCGATTGGAAGCTGTTTTGGACAACTTTTCTTTTCTTCCTGCCAAACACTTGGCAGACATCCGTGCAACTTCTAGAACACGATGGGAGATGTTTTCTGTGCTGGCACAGTTTTTCCTAGCCAGACATAGTGGAAAAGCTTTTTGCCGAGGTGTAGATGAGAAGAGGAGCTAAAGACGAAGGTAGGATGCTCTCCGGAGGTAAGAGCCGCTGCCGGGCGTCTTTCGGCAGAAGCCGCGCTAAGGAGAGCCCTGTGAGCGGCACAATCGTCTTTGCGCGAAGAAGCCGCTTCTTGGGCTCCGGCAGCCGGCGAGAGCGGCAGCTTCGGGAAGGTGAAGAAGCAAGCTGTACAACACTGGGATTGTGTGCGCACCTTGCCAACTGATAGAAAACAGTACCTTTGCACTCTCCTGACTTTTCCAATCACAGGAACATTCGATTGGAAGCTGTTTTGGACAACTTTTCTTTTCTTCCTGCCAAACACTTGGCAGACATCCGTGCAACTTCTAGAACACGATGGGAGATGTTTTCTGTGCTGGCACAGTTTTTCCTAGCCAGACATAGTGGAAAAGCGTTTTGCTAAGATGTAGACGACAACAGAGGCTAAAGAGTGGATGTTAGCAAATGACACCCATCTTCAAAAAAGGCAATTAAGAGGACTCGCCATAGTACAAACCAGCCAGCCTCTTTTTTATCCCCAGGAAGTTGATGAAGCAGCTCTTCCTGGAAATCCTTGCCAGGCACATGACAGATGACCAAATAATGTAGTTAGCATGATTTTTCAGGGGAATTTCATGCTGAACATCACTTTAAACTCCTCTGATGAATCAACTTGACTGGTAGATGAAGGGAATATTATCTGCCTGGGCTTCAGGGAGGTTTTTGACATACCTCTACATGGCATCACACATACATATGGAAGCAATAGTGCAAAGGGGAGGGAATCAGTGTCTTTTCAGTGATGCTGAGGGAAAAGACAAGAGGCAGTGGGCACACACTGAAATACAGGAGATTGCCTTTGAACATCAGTAAATGTTTCTTTACTGTCAGGGTGACTGAACCACGGCACAGACTGCCCAGAAAGATTGTGGAGCCTGGATCTTTGAAGACATTAAAAGTACACCCAGATAGAATCCTGGGCAAGAGGCTCTAGGTATCCTGGTTTAGGCAGGGGGGTTGGGCCTGGTTAGCCCCACCAACCCCTTCCACTCTCTTTCATTCTGTGCTAGTGAATTCTCTTCAAGATGCATTTCAAAGCACTGGCATGACAAAGTTCTGTGCAGACAGAGATCCAAATGGACATGGCATCTAAGTTCCTTAAGCAGTGTTCAAGAAGAATGTAAAACTCTGGCACAAGTGTCTCTTCCCTAACTGAATCCCTTTCATGGGAAAATTCCCAGCTCTAGAAAGATCTTCTGATACGCATGCTTAAGACTGACACTGGCTGAGCAAATTTCTCCCTATGTATATCTAAGACCAGTTAGGATCTTCACCCAAAGTGCAGTCAACATAGTCACAGAATGCCTATTGTTAAGAAGTGACAGCTTCCATCAGAATGGCAGCTATTGGTCCACAAAATGGATTAATGGATGGGAATTATCTACGTGGGTTAAAAACAAAAATAAAGAGTTGGTCTTTATTTATCAATTTCATGGCAATATTGATAAGGGAAGAAAAAGATCTAAGTCCTTGACTTTCTGGACTCGAGGAAAGATTTTAAAAATTCCTTGTAAAAATGTATGATCACAATCAGACTATTGAAACCATTTTAGTTGGGAACAAAGTTCCAAAATTGTCTAGATAGTGGCAAAGAAGCCAAGAAAATAGGAAAGAAACAAAAAGAGAGCAAAAGAGTCAGCTTCAGTGTACAAGCTCGTTCTAGAAGTAGTCTGCTGGGAAAAGGAACCCCCAGCTAAATTTCCAATGTATTCCTGCGCTTGATTCAGTAACTGGTCAATGTAAAAACCAATCCTTTTGTACAACTTCTTCCAGCAACAAAAACTCCAACAGGTTGACACTACCATCATGCCTGTTCCAGACATATTTAAAAGAGAAATGATGATTTTCTTGAAAACCTACTTACATAAAAGTTGCAAGATGGTGGAGGGATTCCCACATCCTCCTTCCTCCATCTGGCTTGAAAGTATATTTGATAAAATATGCAACAAAGCACATGATTTATAAGGGAGAGTCAAATGGATGATTTGGGAATCGATCTCTTGTTGATAGTAAACTTCATATCCACTCGGTGTGACCTTTTTAAAACAAAATGTGGAGCTGAGGCATGAATCTGCCACTACAATTGTAAAGCAAACATACACACTCCCCTTCATATGCCCCCCCCTCCACACACACCTAGGCACACACAGAGATCAGCATAGCAGATCATGAACACCTTGGAAAAGACTGAAATGCTAAATGCCTCTCTTGATGGGCAAAAGAGCTGGTGCAGTAATTCAAATGCCTGGTACAAAAATTCTGTTTAATATTTAGCTCCTATTTAAAACACAGCTTTTCATTTCATTCTATTTACAGAATATTTTCATTTCATTTGTTTCTTTAAAATTACTTAGTTCTCACCTGTTGTATGTCTAGGAATATTTTCTTCCAAAAATAGAAAAAAATAGATGATATCTTTTCAGCAGAAAACATTGGTTGATACAATTTTAAACCATCATGATATGGAAGAATTCTTCTGTCCCTCTCGAAGGTGGAAGAAGCATTTGGATCACAGATCATCTACAATGAAATACTTGACATGTTTAAGATGCTTTCAATCAATTTTGATCGTCAATTGCTTATTTGTTGTAAACAGTAATTTTTCAGTGAAGGGAAAGCGTGTGTGGTATATCTACATGATATGTTCAAAGGCAGTTCCTACTAATGGCCAGGCTGAATTCCAGTAAATAATGTCCCGAATGATATTTTGCCGCCTTCTTTGGCACTTCATGAAATCTTACCCCGATGAAGTGCTGAAACACAGAGATTTTCTCTTAGAGAGTGTCTCATGTTGTAACCTATCCCATGGATTTTATGCTGTAATTCTTATCTCTTTTAAAATTTACTATCTTCTGTACAGTTTTCATGAAACTTTCTGTTACAGTAGTGAATAGCACAGATAAATGTCATTTTGTACAACTTTGAATTTACCCCAAGAGCTGAGAGAAAACTTGATCCTATACTTCAATCCGAGTTTCTTCTATAGTCCAACTTTGTTTCTCTACCATCAAGCTTCTCCTTTGTTGCTGCTCCAAGCCCCGTCCAAGGTGACCTTGAATACTTTCAGGGATGGGACACCCACAACTTCTCTGGGCAACCTGTTCCAGTGTTCCAGCACTCCCACAGTAAAAAAGGCCTTCCTTTCATCTAATATGTGTAGGAAATCATAAATCTAGGCATAGAAGCTTGGAGTGCAAATTTGAAATTCTTTGGATTTGAAGCACATTTTATATGAATACTGACTTACAGATGACTAAAAGATGTTGATGGGCATTTGAGCTGACAAGTTTTGAAAAAGTGCACGGAAATTAAAATTGAAACCACTAAAATTAAAAACTCCTTGCCATTTTCTTTTTCCTCTCCTATTCAAAATTGCATATGTCAGATATCAGTGCTTCATGCAAACCTCTCAGATGCTCTCAGAGAAAAAGCTTTTCTTTCAGACTAAGTTGCGGTTGACGTAGAACACTAGCAGGAGTGAAAGATTTTCTGGGCATTGGGGCAGCACGTTCTCCTTGGATTTGTGTGCAGAATGCATTTTATCCAAACTGGAAAATAGATCCCAGCTCTGTTCTATTCATCATTCTTACTTCATCAGGCCAGAAGATTCTGTGAAAAGTAGCCTGTGGACCTTGAAGACAGCGCATGTGAACCAGATGAGAGGTGATAGAGAAGTTGAGGGAGAGAAGAAAGAGCATATGGCTGAAACCAGAAAGTATTTCTCCACGTGATCATGGAAGATTGCAGGAGCCACTTGATACTATCAAACCAGCCCGACTTGGCACTGGTGCCACTATGGGTCTGGGAGCCATGTTGCATATCGTGCATTTTAAGGAGCCAGCTGGCCACACACAGCCATATGCCCCCAAACACAAACCAAGCCCTTTTCTCTGGCAAACAAAACTCAGCTGCCCTGCTTCTGGATGGCAGATTGCAGGAGCCACTTGGTACTATCAAACCAGCCCAACTTGGCACTGGTGCCACCTTGGCTCTGGGAACCATCCTGCCTATTGTAGCTTTTCAGGAGCCAGCCGGTCACTCCCAGCCATAGGCCCCCAAACAGAAACCTCGGCCCGTTTCCCTGGCAAACGAAAGTAAGCTGCCCCGCTTCTGGATGGCAGATTGCAGGAGCTACTCAGTACTATCAAATCAGCCCGACTTGGCACAGGTGCCACCTTGGATCTGGGAACCATCCTGTGTATCGTGGATTTTCAGGGGCCAGCCGGCCACTCTCAGCCATATGCCCCCAAACACAAACCACGGACCTTTTCTCTGGCAAACAAAAATCAGCTGCCCCACTTCTGGATGGCAGATTGCAGGAGCCACTTGGGACTATCACACCAGCACAACATGGCACTGCTGCCACCTTGGATCTGGGAACAATCCTGCGTATCGTACATATTCAGGAACCAGCCGAACACTCCCAGCCACAGGCCCCCAAACACAAACAACGGCCCATTTCCCTGGCAAACAAAACTCAGCTGCCCCGCTTCTGGTGTGGCAGTTTGCAGGAGCCACTTGGGACTATCAAAGCAGCCTGACTTGGTAATGGTACCATCTTGGATCTGGGAACCATCCGGCGTATCGTGGATTTTCAGGGGCCAGCCGGTCATTCCCAGCCATATGCTCCCAAACACAAACCTCGGCCCTTTTCTCTGGCAAACAAAACTCAACTGCCCCTCTTCTGGATGGCAAATTGCAGGACGCACTTGGTACTACAAAAAGAGCCCGACTTGGCAGTGGTGCCACCTTGGCTCTGGGAACCATCCTGCGTATCGAGCATTTTAAGGAGCCAGCCGGCAATTCCCAGCCGTATGCCCCAAAAAGAAACCACGGACCTTTTCTCTGGCAAAAAAAACTCAGCTGTCCCGCTTCTGGATGGCAGATTGCAGGAGTCACTTTGAACCATACAACCAGCCTTACTTGGCACTGGTGCCACCTTGGATCTGGGAACCATCCTGCCTATCGTTGATTTTCAGGGGCCAGCCTACCACTCTCGGCCATAGGCCCCCAAACACAAACCACAGCCCTTTTCTCTAGCAAACAAAATTTAGCTGCCCCGCTTCTGGATGGCAAATTGCAGGAGCCACTGGGTACTACAAAAACAGCCCGACTTGGCACTGGTGCCACCTTGCGTCTGGTTACCATGCGGCGTATCGTGCATTTTAAGGAGCCAGGGGGCCACTCCCAGCCATATGCCCCCAAACACAACCCACGGCCCTTTTCTCTGGCAAACAAAACTCAGCTGCCCCGCTTCTGGATGGCAGAGTGCAGGAGACACTTGGTACTATCAAACCAGCCCGACTTGGCACTGGTGCCACCTTTGGTCTGGGAACCACCCTGCGTATTGTGGATTGTCAGGAGACAGCCGACCACTCTCGGCCACAGACCCCAATCAAAAACAAAGGTCCGTTTCCCTGGCAAAAAAAACTCAGCTGCCCCGCTTCTGGATGGGAGATTGCAGGAGGCACTTGACA
>NW_026948782.1:0-30463 GCF_035770615.1 Melospiza melodia melodia
TTGGGCTCCGGCAGCCGGCGAGCGCGGCAGCTTCGGGAAGGTGAAGAAGCAAGCTGTACAACACTGGGATTGTAGTGCGCACCTTGCCAACTGATAGAAAACAGTACCTTTGCACTCTCCTGACTTTTCAATCACAGGAACATTCGATTGGAAGCTGTTTTGGACAACTTTTCTTTTCTTCCTGCCAAACACTTGGCAGACATCCGTGCAACTTCTAGAACACGATGGGAGATGTTTTCTGTGCTGGCACAGTTTTCCTAGCCAGACATAGTGGAAAAGCGTTTTGCTAAGATGTAGACTACAAAAGACGCGAAAGACGAAGGTAGGATGCTCTCCGGAGGTAAGAGCCGCTGCCGGGCGTCTTTCGGCAGAAGCCGCGCTAAGGAGAGCACTGTGAGCGCACAATCGTCTTTGCGCGAAGAAGCCGCTTCTTGGGCTCCGGCAGCCGGCGAGAGCGGCAGCTTCGGGAAGGTGAAGAAGCAAGCTGTACAACACTGGGATTGTTGTGCGCACCTTGCCAACTGATAGAAAACAGTACCTTTGCACTCTCCTGACTTTTCCAATCACAGGAACATTCGATTGGAAGCTGTTTTGGACAACTTTTCTTTTCTTCCTGCCAAACACTTGCAGACATCCGTGCAACTTCTAGAACACGATGGGAGATGTTTTCTGTGCTGGCACAGTTTTTCCTAGCCAGACATAGTGGAAAAGCGTTTTGCTAAGATGTAGACTACAAAAGACGCGAAAGACGAAGGTAGGATGCTCTCCGGAGGTAAGAGCCGCTGCCGGGCGTCTTTCGGCAGAAGCCGCGCTAAGGAGAGCACTGTGAGCGCACAATCGTCTTTGCGCGAAGAAGCCGCTTCTTGGGCTCCGGCAGCCGGCGAGCGCGGCAGCTTCGGAAGGTGAAGAAGCAAGCTGTACAACACTGGGATTGTGTGCGCACCTTGCCAACTGATAGAAAACAGTACCTTTGCACTCTCCTGACTTTTCCAATCACAGGAACATTCGATTGGAAGCTGTTTTGGACAACTTTTCTTTTCTTCCTGCCAAACACTTGGCAGACATCCGTGCAACTTCTAGAACACGATGGGAGATGTTTTCTGTGCTGGCACAGTTTTTCCTAGCCAGACATAGTGGAAAAGCGTTTTGCTAAGATGTAGACTACAAAAGACGCGAAAGACGAAGGTAGGATGCTCTCCGGAGGTAAGAGCCGCTGCCGGGCGTCTTTCGGCAGAAGCCGCGCTAAGGAGAGCCCTGTGAGCGGCACAATCGTCTTTGCGCGAAGAAGCCGCTTCTTGGGCTCCGGCAGCCGGCGAGAGCGGCAGCTTCGGGAAGGTGAAGAAGCAAGCTGTACAACACTGGATTGTGTGCGCACCTTGCCAACTGATAGAAAACAGTACCTTTGCACTCTCCTGACTTTTCCAATCACAGGAACATTCGATTGGAAGCTGTTTTGGACAACTTTTCTTTTCTTCCTGCCAAACACTTGGCAGACATCCGTGCAACTTCTAGAACACGATGGGAGATGTTTTCTGTGCTGGCACAGTTTTTCCTAGCTAGACATAGTGGAAAAGCGTTTTGCTAAGATGTAGACTACAAAAGACGCGAAAGACGAAGGTAGGATGCTCTCCGGAGGTAAGAGCCGCTGCCGGGCGTCTTTCGGCAGAAGCCGCGCTAAGGAGAGCCCTGGTGAGCGGCACAATCGTCTTTGCGCGAAGAAGCCGCTTCTTGGGCTCCGGCAGCCGGCGAGAGCGGCAGCTTCGGGAAGGTGAAGAAGCAAGCTGTACAACACTGGGATTGTGTGCGCACCTTGCCAACTGATAGAAAAACAGTACCTTTGCACTCTCCTGACTTTTCCAATCACAGGAACATTCCGATTGGAAGCTGTTTTGGACAACTTTTCTTTTCTTCCTGCCAAACACTTGGCAGACATCCGTGCAACTTCTAGAACACGATGGGAGATGTTTTCTGTGCTGGCACAGTTTTTCCTAGCCAGACATAGTGGGAAAAGCGTTTTGCTAAGATGTAGACTACAAAAGACGCGAAAGACGAAGGTAGGATGCTCTCCGGAGGTAAGAGCCCGCTGCCGGGCGTCTTTCGGCAGAAGCCGCGCTAAGGAGAGCACTGTGAGCGGCACAATCGTCTTTGCGCGAAGAAGCCGCTTCTTGGGCTCCGGCAGCCGGCGAGAGCGGCAGCTTCGGAAGGTGAAGAAGCAAGCTGTACAACACTGGGATTGTGTGCGCACCTTGCCAATGATAGAAAACAGTACCTTTGCACTCTCCTGACTTTTCCAATCACAGGAACATTCGATTGGAAGCTGTTTTGGACAACTTTTCTTTTCTTCCTGCCAAAAACTTGGCAGACATCCGTGCAACTTCTAGAACACGATGGGAGATGTTTTCTGTGCTGGCACAGTTTTTCCTAGCCAGACATAGTGGAAAAGCGTTTTGCTAAGATGTAGACTACAAAAGACGCGAAAGACGAAGGTAGGATGCTCTCCGGAGGTAAGAGCCGCTGCCGGGCGTCTTTCGGCAGAAGCCGCGCTAAGGAGAGCACTGTGAGCGGCACAATCGTCTTTGCGCGAAGAAGCCGCTTCTTGGGCTCCGGCAGCCGGCGAGAGCGGCAGCTTCGGGAAGGTGAAGAAGCAAGCTGTACAACACTGGGATTGTGTGCGCACCTTGCCAACTGATAGAAAACAGTACCTTTGCACTCTCCTGACTTTTCCAATCACAGGAACATTCGATTGGAAGCTGTTTTGGACAACTTTTCTTTCTTCCTGCCAAACACTTGGCAGACATCCGTGCAACTTCTAGAACACGATGGGAGATGTTTTCTGTGCTGGCACAGTTTTTCCTAGCCAGACATAGTGGAAAAGCGTTTTGCTAAGATGTAGACTACAAAAGACGCGAAAGACGAAGGTAGGATGCTCTCCGGAGGTAAGAGCCGCTGCCGGGCGTCTTTCGGCAGAAGCCGCGCTAAGGAGAGCACTGTGAGCGGCACAATCGTCTTTGCGCGAAGAAGCCGCTTCTTGGGCTCCGGCAGCCGGCGAGCGCGGCAGCTCTTCGGAAGGTGAAGAAGCAAGCTGTACAACACTGGGATTGTGTGCGCACCTTGCAACTGATAGAAAACAGTACCTTTGCACTCTCCTGACTTTTCCAATCACAGGAACATTCGATTGGAAGCTGTTTTGGACAACTTTTCTTTTCTTCCTGCCAAACACTTGGCAGACATCCGTGCAACTTCTAGAACACGATGGGAGATGTTTTCTGTGCTGGCACAGTTTTTCCTAGCCAGACATAGTGGAAAAGCGTTTTTGCTAAGATGTAGACTACAAAAGACGCGAAAGACGAAGGTAGGATGCTCTCCGGAGGTAAGAGCCGCTGCCGGGCGTCTTTCGGCAGAAGCCGCGCTAAGGAGAGCACTGTGAGCGGCACAATCGTCTTTGCGCGAAGAAGCCGCTTCTTGGGCTCCGGCAGCCGGCGAGAGCGGCAGCTTCGGGAAGGTGAAGAAGCAAGCTGTACAACACTGGGATTGTGTGCGCACCTTGCCAACTGATAGAAAACAGTACCTTTGCACTCTCCTGACTTTTCCAATCACAGGAACATTCGATTGGAAGCTGTTTGGACAACTTTTCTTTTCTTCCTGCCAAACACTTGGCAGACATCCGTGCAACTTCTAGAACACGATGGGAGATGTTTTCTGTGCTGCACAGTTTTTCCTAGCCAGACATAGTGGAAAAGCGTTTTGCTAAGATGTAGACTACAAAAGACGCGAAAGACGAAGGTAGGATGCTCTCCGGAGGTAAGAGCCGCTGCCGGCGTCTTTCGGCAGATAGCCGCGCTAAGGAGAGCACTGTGAGCGGCACAATCGTCTTTGCGCGAAGAAGCCGCTTCTTGGGCTCCGGCAGCCGGCGAGAGCGGCAGCTTCGGGAAGGTGAAGAAGCAAGCTGTACAACACTGGGATTGTGTGCGCACCTTGCCAACTGATAGAAAACAGTACCTTTGCACTCTCCTGACTTTTCCAATCACAGGAACATTCGATTGGAAGCTGTTTTGGACAACTTTTCTTTTCTTCCTGCCAAACACTTGGCAGACATCCGTGCAACTTCTAGAACACGATGGGAGATGTTTTCTGTGCTGGCACAGTTTTTCCTAGCCAGACATATAAAAGCGTTTTGCTAAGATGTAGACTACAAAAGACGCGAAAGACGAAGGTAGGATGCTCTCCGGAGGTAAGAGCCGCTGCCGGGCGTCTTTCGGCAGAAGCCGCGCTAAGGTGAGCACTGTGAGCGGCACAATCGTCTTTGCGCGAAGAAGCCGCTTCTTGGGCTCCGGCAGCCGGCGAGAGCGGCAGCTTCGGGAAGGTGAAGAAGCAAGCTGTACAACACTGGGATTGTGTGCGCACCTTGCCAACTGATAGAAAACAGTACCTTTGCACTCTCCTGACTTTTCCAATCACAGGAACATTCGATTGGAAGCTGTTTTGGACAACTTTTCTTTTCTTCCTGCCAAACACTTGGCAGACATCCGTGCAACTTCTAGAACACGATGGGAGATGTTTTCTGTGCTGGCACAGTTTTTCCTAGCCAGACATAGTGGAGAAGCTTTTTGCCGAGGTGTAGATGAGAAGAGGAGCTAAAGACGAAGGTAGGATGCTCTCCGGAGGTAAGAGCCGCTGCCGGGCGTCTTTCGGCAGAAGCCGCGCTAAGGAGAGCACTGTGAGCGGCACAATCGTCTTTGCGCGAAGAAGCCGCTTCTTGGGCTCCGGCAGCCGGCGAGAGCGGCAGCTTCGGGAAGGTGAAGAAGCAAGCTGTACAACACTGGGATTGTGTGCGCACCTTGCCAACTGATAGAAAACAGTACCTTTGCACTCTCCTGACTTTTCCAATCACAGGAACATTCGATTGGAAGCTGTTTTGGACAACTTTTCTTTTCTTCCTGCCAAACACTTGGCAGACATCCGTGCAACTTCTAGAACACGATGGGAGATGTTTTCTGTGCTGGCACAGTTTTTCCTAGCCAGACATAGTGGAAAAGCGTTTTGCTAAGATGTAGACTACAAAAGACGCGAAAGACGAAGGTAGGATGCTCTCCGGAGGTAAGAGCCGCTGCCGGGCGTCTTTCGGCAGAAGCCGCGCTAAGGAGAGCACTGTGAGCGGCACAATCGTCTTTGCGCGAAGAAGCCGCTTCTTGGGCTCCGGCAGCCGGCGAGAGCGGCAGCCTCGGAAGGTGAAGAAGCAAGCTGTACAACACTGGGATTGTGTGCGCACCTTGCCAACTGATAGAAAACAGTACCTTTGCACTCTCCTGACTTTTCCAATCACAGGAACATTCGATTGGAAGCTGTTTTGGACAACTTTTCTTTTCTTCCTGCCAAACACTTGGCAGACATCCGTGCAACTTCTAGAACACGATGGGAGATGTTTTCTGTGCTGGCACAGTTTTTCCTAGCCAGACATAGTGGAAAAGCGTTTTGCTAAGATGTAGACTACAAAAGACGCGAAAGACGAAGGTAGGATGCTCTCCGGAGGTAAGAGCCGCTGCCGGGCGTCTTTCGGCAGAAGCCGCGCTAAGGAGAGCACTGTGAGCGGCACAATCGTCTTTGCGCGAAGAAGCCGCTTCTTGGGCTCCGGCAGCCGGCGAGAGCGGCAGCTTCGGGAAGGTGAAGAAGCAAGCTGTACAACACTGGGATTGTGTGCGCACCTTGCCAACTGATAGAAAACAGTACCTTTGCACTCTCCTGACTTTTCCAATCACAGGAACATTCGATTGGAAGCTGTTTTGGACAACTTTTCTTTTCTTCCTGCCAAACACTTGGCAGACATCCGTGCAACTTCTAGAACACGATGGGAGATGTTTTCTGTGCTGGCACAGTTTTTCCTAGCCAGACATAGTGGAAAAGCGTTTTGCTAAGATGTAGACTACAAAAGACGCGAAAGACGAAGGTAGGATGCTCTCCGGAGGTAAGAGCCGCTGCCGGGCGTCTTTCGGCAGAAGCCGCGCTAAGGAGAGCCCTGTGAGCGGCACAATCGTCTTTGCGCGAAGAAGCCGCTTCTTGGGCTCCGGCAGCCGGCGAGAGCGGCAGCTTCGGGAAGGTGAAGAAGCAAGCTGTACAACACTGGGATTGTGTGCGCACCTTGCCAACTGATAGAAAACAGTACCTTTGCACTCTCCTGACTTTTCCAATCACAGGAACATTCGATTGGAAGCTGTTTTGGACAACTTTTCTTTTCTTCCTGCCAAACACTTGGCAGACATCCGTGCAACTTCTAGAACACGATGGGAGATGTTTTCTGTGCTGGCACAGTTTTTCCTAGCCAGACATAGTGGAAAAGCGTTTTGCTAAGATGTAGACTACAAAAGACGCGAAAGACGAAGGTAGGATGCTCTCCGGAGGTAAGAGCCGCTGCCGGGCGTCTTTCGGCAGAAGCCGCGCTAAGGAGAGCACTGTGAGCGGCACAATCGTCTTTGCGCGAAGAAGCCGCTTCTTGGGCTCCGGCAGCCGGCGAGCGCGGCAGCTTCGGGAAGGTGAAGAAGCAAGCTGTACAACACTGGGATTGTGTGCGCACCTTGCCAACTGATAGAAAACAGTACCTTTGCACTCTCCTGACTTTTCCAATCACAGGAACATTCGATTGGAAGCTGTTTTGGACAACTTTTCTTTTCTTCCTGCCAAACACTTGGCAGACATCCGTGCAACTTCTAGAACACGATGGGAGATGTTTTCTGTGCTGGCACAGTTTTTCCTAGCCAGACATAGTGGAAAAGCGTTTTGCTAAGATGTAGACTACAAAAGACGCGAAAGACGAAGGTAGGATGCTCTCCGGAGGTAAGAGCCGCTGCCGGGCGTCTTTCGGCAGAAGCCGCGCTAAGGAGAGCACTGTGAGCGGCACAATCGTCTTTGCGCGAAGAAGCCGCTTCTTGGGCTCCGGCAGCCGGCGAGAGCGGCAGCTTCGGGAAGGTGAAGAAGCAAGCTGTACAACACTGGGATTGTGTGCGCACCTTGCCAACTGATAGAAAACAGTACCTTTGCACTCTCCTGACTTTTCCAATCACAGGAACATTCGATTGGAAGCTGTTTTGGACAACTTTTCTTTTCTTCCTGCCAAACACTTGGCAGACATCCGTGCAACTTCTAGAACACGATGGGAGATGTTTTCTGTGCTGGCACAGTTTTTCCTAGCCAGACATAGTGGAAAAGCGTTTTGCTAAGATGTAGACTACAAAAGACGCGAAAGACGAAGGTAGGATGCTCTCCGGAGGTAAGAGCCGCTGCCGGGCGTCTTTCGGCAGAAGCCGCGCTAAGGAGAGCACTGTGAGCGGCACAATCGTCTTTGCGCGAAGAAGCCGCTTCTTGGGCTCCGGCAGCCGGCGAGAGCGGCAGCTTCGGGAAGGTGAAGAAGCAAGCTGTACAACACTGGGATTGTGTGCGCACCTTGCCAACTGATAGAAAACAGTACCTTTGCACTCTCCTGACTTTTCCAATCACAGGAACATTCGATTGGAAGCTGTTTTGGACAACTTTTCTTTTCTTCCTGCCAAACACTTGGCAGACATCCGTGCAACTTCTAGAACACGATGGGAGATGTTTTCTGTGCTGGCACAGTTTTTCCTAGCCAGACATAGTGGAAAAGCGTTTTGCTAAGATGTAGACTACAAAAGACGCGAAAGACGAAGGTAGGATGCTCTCCGGAGGTAAGAGCCGCTGCCGGGCGTCTTTCGGCAGAAGCCGCGCTAAGGTGAGCACTGTGAGCGGCACAATCGTCTTTGCGCGAAGAAGCCGCTTCTTGGGCTCCGGCAGCCGGCGAGAGCGGCAGCTTCGGGAAGGTGAAGAAGCAAGCTGTACAACACTGGGATTGTGTGCGCACCTTGCCAACTGATAGAAAACAGTACCTTTGCACTCTCCTGACTTTTCCAATCACAGGAACATTCGATTGGAAGCTGTTTTGGACAACTTTTCTTTTCTTCCTGCCAAACACTTGGCAGACATCCGTGCAACTTCTAGAACACGATGGGAGATGTTTTCTGTGCTGGCACAGTTTTTCCTAGCCAGACATAGTGGAAAAGCTTTTTGCCGAGGTGTAGATGAGAAGAGGAGCTAAAGACGAAGGTAGGATGCTCTCCGGAGGTAAGAGCCGCTGCCGGGCGTCTTTCGGCAGAAGCCGCGCTAAGGAGAGCACTGTGAGCGGCACAATCGTCTTTGCGCGAAGAAGCCGCTTCTTGGGCTCCGGCAGCCGGCGAGAGCGGCAGCTTCGGGAAGGTGAAGAAGCAAGCTGTACAACACTGGGATTGTGTGCGCACCTTGCCAACTGATAGAAAACAGTACCTTTGCACTCTCCTGACTTTTCCAATCACAGGAACATTCGATTGGAAGCTGTTTTGGACAACTTTTCTTTTCTTCCTGCCAAACACTTGGCAGACATCCGTGCAACTTCTAGAACACGATGGGAGATGTTTTCTGTGCTGGCACAGTTTTTCCTAGCCAGACATAGTGGAAAAGCGTTTTGCTAAGATGTAGACTACAAAAGACGCGAAAGACGAAGGTAGGATGCTCTCCGGAGGTAAGAGCCGCTGCCGGGCGTCTTTCGGCAGAAGCCGCGCTAAGGAGAGCACTGTGAGCGGCACAATCGTCTTTGCGCGAAGAAGCCGCTTCTTGGGCTCCGGCAGCCGGCGAGCGCGGCAGCTTCGGGAAGGTGAAGAAGCAAGCTGTACAACACTGGGATTGTGTGCGCACCTTGCCAACTGATAGAAAACAGTACCTTTGCACTCTCCTGACTTTTCCAATCACAGGAACATTCGATTGGAAGCTGTTTTGGACAACTTTTCTTTTCTTCCTGCCAAACACTTGGCAGACATCCGTGCAACTTCTAGAACACGATGGGAGATGTTTTCTGTGCTGGCACAGTTTTTCCTAGCCAGACATAGTGGAAAAGCGTTTTGCTAAGATGTAGACTACAAAAGACGCGAAAGACGAAGGTAGGATGCTCTCCGGAGGTAAGAGCCGCTGCCGGGCGTCTTTCGGCAGAAGCCGCGCTAAGGAGAGCACTGTGAGCGGCACAATCGTCTTTGCGCGAAGAAGCCGCTTCTTGGGCTCCGGCAGCCGGCGAGAGCGGCAGCTTCGGGAAGGTGAAGAAGCAAGCTGTACAACACTGGGATTGTGTGCGCACCTTGCCAACTGATAGAAAACAGTACCTTTGCACTCTCCTGACTTTTCCAATCACAGGAACATTCGATTGGAAGCTGTTTTGGACAACTTTTCTTTTCTTCCTGCCAAACACTTGGCAGACATCCGTGCAACTTCTAGAACACGATGGGAGATGTTTTCTGTGCTGGCACAGTTTTTCCTAGCCAGACATAGTGGAAAAGCGTTTTGCTAAGATGTAGACTACAAAAGACGCGAAAGACGAAGGTAGGATGCTCTCCGGAGGTAAGAGCCGCTGCCGGGCGTCTTTCGGCAGAAGCCGCGCTAAGGAGAGCACTGTGAGCGGCACAATCGTCTTTGCGCGAAGAAGCCGCTTCTTGGGCTCCGGCAGCCGGCGAGAGCGGCAGCTTCGGGAAGGTGAAGAAGCAAGCTGTACAACACTGGGATTGTGTGCGCACCTTGCCAACTGATAGAAAACAGTACCTTTGCACTCTCCTGACTTTTCCAATCACAGGAACATTCGATTGGAAGCTGTTTTGGACAACTTTTCTTTTCTTCCTGCCAAACACTTGGCAGACATCCGTGCAACTTCTAGAACACGATGGGAGATGTTTTCTGTGCTGGCACAGTTTTTCCTAGCCAGACATAGTGGAAAAGCGTTTTGCTAAGATGTAGACTACAAAAGACGCGAAAGACGAAGGTAGGATGCTCTCCGGAGGTAAGAGCCGCTGCCGGGCGTCTTTCGGCAGAAGCCGCGCTAAGGTGAGCACTGTGAGCGGCACAATCGTCTTTGCGCGAAGAAGCCGCTTCTTGGGCTCCGGCAGCCGGCGAGAGCGGCAGCTTCGGGAAGGTGAAGAAGCAAGCTGTACAACACTGGGATTGTGTGCGCACCTTGCCAACTGATAGAAAACAGTACCTTTGCACTCTCCTGACTTTTCCAATCACAGGAACATTCGATTGGAAGCTGTTTTGGACAACTTTTCTTTTCTTCCTGCCAAACACTTGGCAGACATCCGTGCAACTTCTAGAACACGATGGGAGATGTTTTCTGTGCTGGCACAGTTTTTCCTAGCCAGACATAGTGGAGAAGCTTTTTGCCGAGGTGTAGATGAGAAGAGGAGCTAAAGACGAAGGTAGGATGCTCTCCGGAGGTAAGAGCCGCTGCCGGGCGTCTTTCGGCAGAAGCCGCGCTAAGGAGAGCACTGTGAGCGGCACAATCGTCTTTGCGCGAAGAAGCCGCTTCTTGGGCTCCGGCAGCCGGCGAGAGCGGCAGCTTCGGGAAGGTGAAGAAGCAAGCTGTACAACACTGGGATTGTGTGCGCACCTTGCCAACTGATAGAAAACAGTACCTTTGCACTCTCCTGACTTTTCCAATCACAGGAACATTCGATTGGAAGCTGTTTTGGACAACTTTTCTTTTCTTCCTGCCAAACACTTGGCAGACATCCGTGCAACTTCTAGAACACGATGGGAGATGTTTTCTGTGCTGGCACAGTTTTTCCTAGCCAGACATAGTGGAAAAGCGTTTTGCTAAGATGTAGACTACAAAAGACGCGAAAGACGAAGGTAGGATGCTCTCCGGAGGTAAGAGCCGCTGCCGGGCGTCTTTCGGCAGAAGCCGCGCTAAGGAGAGCACTGTGAGCGGCACAATCGTCTTTGCGCGAAGAAGCCGCTTCTTGGGCTCCGGCAGCCGGCGAGAGCGGCAGCCTCGGGAAGGTGAAGAAGCAAGCTGTACAACACTGGGATTGTGTGCGCACCTTGCCAACTGATAGAAAACAGTACCTTTGCACTCTCCTGACTTTTCCAATCACAGGAACATTCGATTGGAAGCTGTTTTGGACAACTTTTCTTTTCTTCCTGCCAAACACTTGGCAGACATCCGTGCAACTTCTAGAACACGATGGGAGATGTTTTCTGTGCTGGCACAGTTTTTCCTAGCCAGACATAGTGGAAAAGCGTTTTGCTAAGATGTAGACTACAAAAGACGCGAAAGACGAAGGTAGGATGCTCTCCGGAGGTAAGAGCCGCTGCCGGGCGTCTTTCGGCAGAAGCCGCGCTAAGGAGAGCACTGTGAGCGGCACAATCGTCTTTGCGCGAAGAAGCCGCTTCTTGGGCTCCGGCAGCCGGCGAGAGCGGCAGCTTCGGGAAGGTGAAGAAGCAAGCTGTACAACACTGGGATTGTGTGCGCACCTTGCCAACTGATAGAAAACAGTACCTTTGCACTCTCCTGACTTTTCCAATCACAGGAACATTCGATTGGAAGCTGTTTTGGACAACTTTTCTTTTCTTCCTGCCAAACACTTGGCAGACATCCGTGCAACTTCTAGAACACGATGGGAGATGTTTTCTGTGCTGGCACAGTTTTTCCTAGCCAGACATAGTGGAAAAGCGTTTTGCTAAGATGTAGACTACAAAAGACGCGAAAGACGAAGGTAGGATGCTCTCCGGAGGTAAGAGCCGCTGCCGGGCGTCTTTCGGCAGAAGCCGCGCTAAGGAGAGCCCTGTGAGCGGCACAATCGTCTTTGCGCGAAGAAGCCGCTTCTTGGGCTCCGGCAGCCGGCGAGAGCGGCAGCTTCGGGAAGGTGAAGAAGCAAGCTGTACAACACTGGGATTGTGTGCGCACCTTGCCAACTGATAGAAAACAGTACCTTTGCACTCTCCTGACTTTTCCAATCACAGGAACATTCGATTGGAAGCTGTTTTGGACAACTTTTCTTTTCTTCCTGCCAAACACTTGGCAGACATCCGTGCAACTTCTAGAACACGATGGGAGATGTTTTCTGTGCTGGCACAGTTTTTCCTAGCCAGACATAGTGGAAAAGCGTTTTGCTAAGATGTAGACTACAAAAGACGCGAAAGACGAAGGTAGGATGCTCTCCGGAGGTAAGAGCCGCTGCCGGGCGTCTTTCGGCAGAAGCCGCGCTAAGGAGAGCACTGTGAGCGGCACAATCGTCTTTGCGCGAAGAAGCCGCTTCTTGGGCTCCGGCAGCCGGCGAGCGCGGCAGCTTCGGGAAGGTGAAGAAGCAAGCTGTACAACACTGGGATTGTGTGCGCACCTTGCCAACTGATAGAAAACAGTACCTTTGCACTCTCCTGACTTTTCCAATCACAGGAACATTCGATTGGAAGCTGTTTTGGACAACTTTTCTTTTCTTCCTGCCAAACACTTGGCAGACATCCGTGCAACTTCTAGAACACGATGGGAGATGTTTTCTGTGCTGGCACAGTTTTTCCTAGCCAGACATAGTGGAAAAGCGTTTTGCTAAGATGTAGACTACAAAAGACGCGAAAGACGAAGGTAGGATGCTCTCCGGAGGTAAGAGCCGCTGCCGGGCGTCTTTCGGCAGAAGCCGCGCTAAGGAGAGCACTGTGAGCGGCACAATCGTCTTTGCGCGAAGAAGCCGCTTCTTGGGCTCCGGCAGCCGGCGAGAGCGGCAGCTTCGGGAAGGTGAAGAAGCAAGCTGTACAACACTGGGATTGTGTGCGCACCTTGCCAACTGATAGAAAACAGTACCTTTGCACTCTCCTGACTTTTCCAATCACAGGAACATTCGATTGGAAGCTGTTTTGGACAACTTTTCTTTTCTTCCTGCCAAACACTTGGCAGACATCCGTGCAACTTCTAGAACACGATGGGAGATGTTTTCTGTGCTGGCACAGTTTTTCCTAGCCAGACATAGTGGAAAAGCGTTTTGCTAAGATGTAGACTACAAAAGACGCGAAAGACGAAGGTAGGATGCTCTCCGGAGGTAAGAGCCGCTGCCGGGCGTCTTTCGGCAGAAGCCGCGCTAAGGAGAGCACTGTGAGCGGCACAATCGTCTTTGCGCGAAGAAGCCGCTTCTTGGGCTCCGGCAGCCGGCGAGCGCGGCAGCTTCGGGAAGGTGAAGAAGCAAGCTGTACAACACTGGGATTGTGTGCGCACCTTGCCAACTGATAGAAAACAGTACCTTTGCACTCTCCTGACTTTTCCAATCACAGGAACATTCGATTGGAAGCTGTTTTGGACAACTTTTCTTTTCTTCCTGCCAAACACTTGGCAGACATCCGTGCAACTTCTAGAACACGATGGGAGATGTTTTCTGTGCTGGCACAGTTTTTCCTAGCCAGACATAGTGGAAAAGCGTTTTGCTAAGATGTAGACTACAAAAGACGCGAAAGACGAAGGTAGGATGCTCTCCGGAGGTAAGAGCCGCTGCCGGGCGTCTTTCGGCAGAAGCCGCGCTAAGGAGAGCCCTGTGAGCGGCACAATCGTCTTTGCGCGAAGAAGCCGCTTCTTGGGCTCCGGCAGCCGGCGAGAGCGGCAGCTTCGGGAAGGTGAAGAAGCAAGCTGTACAACACTGGGATTGTGTGCGCACCTTGCCAACTGATAGAAAACAGTACCTTTGCACTCTCCTGACTTTTCCAATCACAGGAACATTCGATTGGAAGCTGTTTTGGACAACTTTTCTTTTCTTCCTGCCAAACACTTGGCAGACATCCGTGCAACTTCTAGAACACGATGGGAGATGTTTTCTGTGCTGGCACAGTTTTTCCTAGCTAGACATAGTGGAAAAGCGTTTTGCTAAGATGTAGACTACAAAAGACGCGAAAGACGAAGGTAGGATGCTCTCCGGAGGTAAGAGCCGCTGCCGGGCGTCTTTCGGCAGAAGCCGCGCTAAGGAGAGCCCTGTGAGCGGCACAATCGTCTTTGCGCGAAGAAGCCGCTTCTTGGGCTCCGGCAGCCGGCGAGAGCGGCAGCTTCGGGAAGGTGAAGAAGCAAGCTGTACAACACTGGGATTGTGTGCGCACCTTGCCAACTGATAGAAAACAGTACCTTTGCACTCTCCTGACTTTTCCAATCACAGGAACATTCGATTGGAAGCTGTTTTGGACAACTTTTCTTTTCTTCCTGCCAAACACTTGGCAGACATCCGTGCAACTTCTAGAACACGATGGGAGATGTTTTCTGTGCTGGCACAGTTTTTCCTAGCCAGACATAGTGGAAAAGCGTTTTGCTAAGATGTAGACTACAAAAGACGCGAAAGACGAAGGTAGGATGCTCTCCGGAGGTAAGAGCCGCTGCCGGGCGTCTTTCGGCAGAAGCCGCGCTAAGGAGAGCACTGTGAGCGGCACAATCGTCTTTGCGCGAAGAAGCCGCTTCTTGGGCTCCGGCAGCCGGCGAGAGCGGCAGCTTCGGGAAGGTGAAGAAGCAAGCTGTACAACACTGGGATTGTGTGCGCACCTTGCCAACTGATAGAAAACAGTACCTTTGCACTCTCCTGACTTTTCCAATCACAGGAACATTCGATTGGAAGCTGTTTTGGACAACTTTTCTTTTCTTCCTGCCAAAAACTTGGCAGACATCCGTGCAACTTCTAGAACACGATGGGAGATGTTTTCTGTGCTGGCACAGTTTTTCCTAGCCAGACATAGTGGAAAAGCGTTTTGCTAAGATGTAGACTACAAAAGACGCGAAAGACGAAGGTAGGATGCTCTCCGGAGGTAAGAGCCGCTGCCGGGCGTCTTTCGGCAGAAGCCGCGCTAAGGAGAGCACTGTGAGCGGCACAATCGTCTTTGCGCGAAGAAGCCGCTTCTTGGGCTCCGGCAGCCGGCGAGAGCGGCAGCTTCGGGAAGGTGAAGAAGCAAGCTGTACAACACTGGGATTGTGTGCGCACCTTGCCAACTGATAGAAAACAGTACCTTTGCACTCTCCTGACTTTTCCAATCACAGGAACATTCGATTGGAAGCTGTTTTGGACAACTTTTCTTTTCTTCCTGCCAAACACTTGGCAGACATCCGTGCAACTTCTAGAACACGATGGGAGATGTTTTCTGTGCTGGCACAGTTTTTCCTAGCCAGACATAGTGGAAAAGCGTTTTGCTAAGATGTAGACTACAAAAGACGCGAAAGACGAAGGTAGGATGCTCTCCGGAGGTAAGAGCCGCTGCCGGGCGTCTTTCGGCAGAAGCCGCGCTAAGGAGAGCACTGTGAGCGGCACAATCGTCTTTGCGCGAAGAAGCCGCTTCTTGGGCTCCGGCAGCCGGCGAGAGCGGCAGCTTCGGGAAGGTGAAGAAGCAAGCTGTACAACACTGGGATTGTGTGCGCACCTTGCCAACTGATAGAAAACAGTACCTTTGCACTCTCCTGACTTTTCCAATCACAGGAACATTCGATTGGAAGCTGTTTTGGACAACTTTTCTTTTCTTCCTGCCAAACACTTGGCAGACATCCGTGCAACTTCTAGAACACGATGGGAGATGTTTTCTGTGCTGGCACAGTTTTTCCTAGCCAGACATAGTGGAAAAGCGTTTTGCTAAGATGTAGACTACAAAAGACGCGAAAGACGAAGGTAGGATGCTCTCCGGAGGTAAGAGCCGCTGCCGGGCGTCTTTCGGCAGAAGCCGCGCTAAGGAGAGCACTGTGAGCGGCACAATCGTCTTTGCGCGAAGAAGCCGCTTCTTGGGCTCCGGCAGCCGGCGAGAGCGGCAGCTTCGGGAAGGTGAAGAAGCAAGCTGTACAACACTGGGATTGTGTGCGCACCTTGCCAACTGATAGAAAACAGTACCTTTGCACTCTCCTGACTTTTCCAATCACAGGAACATTCGATTGGAAGCTGTTTTGGACAACTTTTCTTTTCTTCCTGCCAAACACTTGGCAGACATCCGTGCAACTTCTAGAACACGATGGGAGATGTTTTCTGTGCTGGCACAGTTTTTCCTAGCCAGACATAGTGGAAAAGCGTTTTGCTAAGATGTAGACTACAAAAGACGCGAAAGACGAAGGTAGGATGCTCTCCGGAGGTAAGAGCCGCTGCCGGGCGTCTTTCGGCAGAAGCCGCGCTAAGGAGAGCACTGTGAGCGGCACAATCGTCTTTGCGCGAAGAAGCCGCTTCTTGGGCTCCGGCAGCCGGCGAGAGGCGGCAGCTTCGGGAAGGTGAAGAAGCAAGCTGTACAACACTGGGATTGTGTGCGCACCTTGCCAACTGATAGAAAACAGTACCTTTGCACTCTCCTGACTTTTCCAATCACAGGAACATTCGATTGGAAGCTGTTTTGGACAACTTTTCTTTTCTTCCTGCCAAACACTTGGCAGACATCCGTGCAACTTCTAGAACACGATGGGAGATGTTTTCTGTGCTGGCACAGTTTTTCCTAGCCAGACATAGTGGAAAAGCGTTTTGCTAAGATGTAGACTACAAAAGACGCGAAAGACGAAGGTAGGATGCTCTCCGGAGGTAAGAGCCGCTGCCGGGCGTCTTTCGGCAGAAGCCGCGCTAAGGTGAGCACTGTGAGCGGCACAATCGTCTTTGCGCGAAGAAGCCGCTTCTTGGGCTCCGGCAGCCGGCGAGAGCGGCAGCTTCGGGAAGGTGAAGAAGCAAGCTGTACAACACTGGGATTGTGTGCGCACCTTGCCAACTGATAGAAAACAGTACCTTTGCACTCTCCTGACTTTTCCAATCACAGGAACATTCGATTGGAAGCTGTTTTGGACAACTTTTCTTTTCTTCCTGCCAAACACTTGGCAGACATCCGTGCAACTTCTAGAACACGATGGGAGATGTTTTCTGTGCTGGCACAGTTTTTCCTAGCCAGACATAGTGGAGAAGCTTTTTGCGAGGTGTAGACTAGAAGACGCGAAAGACGAAGGTAGGATGCTCTCCGGAGGTAAGAGCCGCTGCCGGGCGTCTTTCGGCAGAAGCCGCGCTAAGGAGAGCACTGTGAGCGGCACAATCGTCTTTGCGCGAAGAAGCCGCTTCTTGGGCTCCGGCAGCCGGCGAGAGCGGCAGCTTCGGGAAGGTGAAGAAGCAAGCTGTACAACACTGGGATTGTGTGCGCACCTTGCCAACTGATAGAAAACAGTACCTTTGCACTCTCCTGACTTTTCCAATCACAGGAACATTCGATTGGAAGCTGTTTTGGACAACTTTTCTTTTCTTCCTGCCAAACACTTGGCAGACATCCGTGCAACTTCTAGAACACGATGGGAGATGTTTTCTGTGCTGGCACAGTTTTTCCTAGCCAGACATAGTGGAAAAGCGTTTTGCTAAGATGTAGACTACAAAAGACGCGAAAGACGAAGGTAGGATGCTCTCCGGAGGTAAGAGCCGCTGCCGGGCGTCTTTCGGCAGAAGCCGCGCTAAGGAGAGCACTGTGAGCGGCACAATCGTCTTTGCGCGAAGAAGCCGCTTCTTGGGCTCCGGCAGCCGGCGAGAGCGGCAGCCTCGGGAAGGTGAAGAAGCAAGCTGTACAACACTGGGATTGTGTGCGCACCTTGCCAACTGATAGAAAACAGTACCTTTGCACTCTCCTGACTTTTCCAATCACAGGAACATTCGATTGGAAGCTGTTTTGGACAACTTTTCTTTTCTTCCTGCCAAACACTTGGCAGACATCCGTGCAACTTCTAGAACACGATGGGAGATGTTTTCTGTGCTGGCACAGTTTTTCCTAGCCAGACATAGTGGAAAAGCGTTTTGCTAAGATGTAGACTACAAAAGACGCGAAAGACGAAGGTAGGATGCTCTCCGGAGGTAAGAGCCGCTGCCGGGCGTCTTTCGGCAGAAGCCGCGCTAAGGAGAGCACTGTGAGCGGCACAATCGTCTTTGCGCGAAGAAGCCGCTTCTTGGGCTCCGGCAGCCGGCGAGAGCGGCAGCTTCGGGAAGGTGAAGAAGCAAGCTGTACAACACTGGGATTGTGTGCGCACCTTGCCAACTGATAGAAAACAGTACCTTTGCACTCTCCTGACTTTTCCAATCACAGGAACATTCGATTGGAAGCTGTTTTGGACAACTTTTCTTTTCTTCCTGCCAAACACTTGGCAGACATCCGTGCAACTTCTAGAACACGATGGGAGATGTTTTCTGTGCTGGCACAGTTTTTCCTAGCCAGACATAGTGGAAAAGCGTTTTGCTAAGATGTAGACTACAAAAGACGCGAAAGACGAAGGTAGGATGCTCTCCGGAGGTAAGAGCCGCTGCCGGGCGTCTTTCGGCAGAAGCCGCGCTAAGGAGAGCACTGTGAGCGGCACAATCGTCTTTGCGCGAAGAAGCCGCTTCTTGGGCTCCGGCAGCCGGCGAGAGCGGCAGCTTCGGGAAGGTGAAGAAGCAAGCTGTACAACACTGGGATTGTGTGCGCACCTTGCCAACTGATAGAAAACAGTACCTTTGCACTCTCCTGACTTTTCCAATCACAGGAACATTCGATTGGAAGCTGTTTTGGACAACTTTTCTTTTCTTCCTGCCAAACACTTGGCAGACATCCGTGCAACTTCTAGAACACGATGGGAGATGTTTTCTGTGCTGGCACAGTTTTTCCTAGCCAGACATAGTGGAAAAGCGTTTTGCTAAGATGTAGACTACAAAAGACGCGAAAGACGAAGGTAGGATGCTCTCCGGAGGTAAGAGCCGCTGCCGGGCGTCTTTCGGCAGAAGCCGCGCTAAGGAGAGCACTGTGAGCGGCACAATCGTCTTTGCGCGAAGAAGCCGCTTCTTGGGCTCCGGCAGCCGGCGAGAGCGGCAGCTTCGGGAAGGTGAAGAAGCAAGCTGTACAACACTGGGATTGTGTGCGCACCTTGCCAACTGATAGAAAACAGTACCTTTGCACTCTCCTGACTTTTCCAATCACAGGAACATTCGATTGGAAGCTGTTTTGGACAACTTTTCTTTTCTTCCTGCCAAACACTTGGCAGACATCCGTGCAACTTCTAGAACACGATGGGAGATGTTTTCTGTGCTGGCACAGTTTTTCCTAGCCAGACATAGTGGAAAAGCGTTTTGCTAAGATGTAGACTACAAAAGACGCGAAAGACGAAGGTAGGATGCTCTCCGGAGGTAAGAGCCGCTGCCGGGCGTCTTTCGGCAGAAGCCGCGCTAAGGAGAGCACTGTGAGCGGCACAATCGTCTTTGCGCGAAGAAGCCGCTTCTTGGGCTCCGGCAGCCGGCGAGAGCGGCAGCTTCGGGAAGGTGAAGAAGCAAGCTGTACAACACTGGGATTGTGTGCGCACCTTGCCAACTGATAGAAAACAGTACCTTTGCACTCTCCTGACTTTTCCAATCACAGGAACATTCGATTGGAAGCTGTTTTGGACAACTTTTCTTTTCTTCCTGCCAAACACTTGGCAGACATCCGTGCAACTTCTAGAACACGATGGGAGATGTTTTCTGTGCTGGCACAGTTTTTCCTAGCCAGACATAGTGGAAAAGCGTTTTGCTAAGATGTAGACTACAAAAGACGCGAAAGACGAAGGTAGGATGCTCTCCGGAGGTAAGAGCCGCTGCCGGGCGTCTTTCGGCAGAAGCCGCGCTAAGGAGAGCACTGTGAGCGGCACAATCGTCTTTGCGCGAAGAAGCCGCTTCTTGGGCTCCGGCAGCCGGCGAGAGCGGCAGCTTCGGGAAGGTGAAGAAGCAAGCTGTACAACACTGGGATTGTGTGCGCACCTTGCCAACTGATAGAAAACAGTACCTTTGCACTCTCCTGACTTTTCCAATCACAGGAACATTCGATTGGAAGCTGTTTTGGACAACTTTTCTTTTCTTCCTGCCAAACACTTGGCAGACATCCGTGCAACTTCTAGAACACGATGGGAGATGTTTTCTGTGCTGGCACAGTTTTTCCTAGCCAGACATAGTGGAAAAGCGTTTTGCTAAGATGTAGACTACAAAAGACGCGAAAGACGAAGGTAGGATGCTCTCCGGAGGTAAGAGCCGCTGCCGGGCGTCTTTCGGCAGAAGCCGCGCTAAGGTGAGCACTGTGAGCGGCACAATCGTCTTTGCGCGAAGAAGCCGCTTCTTGGGCTCCGGCAGCCGGCGAGAGCGGCAGCTTCGGGAAGGTGAAGAAGCAAGCTGTACAACACTGGGATTGTGTGCGCACCTTGCCAACTGATAGAAAACAGTACCTTTGCACTCTCCTGACTTTTCCAATCACAGGAACATTCGATTGGAAGCTGTTTTGGACAACTTTTCTTTTCTTCCTGCCAAACACTTGGCAGACATCCGTGCAACTTCTAGAACACGATGGGAGATGTTTTCTGTGCTGGCACAGTTTTTCCTAGCCAGACATAGTGGAAAAGCTTTTTGCGAGGTGTAGATAGAAGAGGACGCTAAAGACGAAGGTAGGATGCTCTCCGGAGGTAAGAGCCGCTGCCGGGCGTCTTTCGGCAGAAGCCGCGCTAAGGAGAGCACTGTGAGCGGCACAATCGTCTTTGCGCGAAGAAGCCGCTTCTTGGGCTCCGGCAGCCGGCGAGAGCGGCAGCTTCGGGAAGGTGAAGAAGCAAGCTGTACAACACTGGGATTGTGTGCGCACCTTGCCAACTGATAGAAAACAGTACCTTTGCACTCTCCTGACTTTTCCAATCACAGGAACATTCGATTGGAAGCTGTTTTGGACAACTTTTCTTTTCTTCCTGCCAAACACTTGGCAGACATCCGTGCAACTTCTAGAACACGATGGGAGATGTTTTCTGTGCTGGCACAGTTTTTCCTAGCCAGACATAGTGGAAAAGCGTTTTGCTAAGATGTAGACTACAAAAGACGCGAAAGACGAAGGTAGGATGCTCTCCGGAGGTAAGAGCCGCTGCCGGGCGTCTTTCGGCAGAAGCCGCGCTAAGGAGAGCACTGTGAGCGGCACAATCGTCTTTGCGCGAAGAAGCCGCTTCTTGGGCTCCGGCAGCCGGCGAGAGCGGCAGCCTCGGGAAGGTGAAGAAGCAAGCTGTACAACACTGGGATTGTGTGCGCACCTTGCCAACTGATAGAAAACAGTACCTTTGCACTCTCCT
The DNA here is from genome assembly GCF_035770615.1 of Melospiza melodia melodia. NCBI lineage: Eukaryota > Metazoa > Chordata > Aves > Passeriformes > Passerellidae > Melospiza > Melospiza melodia. The sequence goes on from NW_026948782.1 coordinate 20,894, forward strand.
GACTTTTCCAATCACAGGAACATTCGATTGGAAGCTGTTTTGGACAACTTTTCTTTTCTTCCTGCCAAACACTTGGCAGACATCCGTGCAACTTCTAGAACACGATGGGAGATGTTTTCTGTGCTGGCACAGTTTTTCCTAGCCAGACATAGTGGAAAAGCGTTTTGCTAAGATGTAGACTACAAAAGACGCGAAAGACGAAGGTAGGATGCTCTCCGGAGGTAAGAGCCGCTGCCGGGCGTCTTTCGGCAGAAGCCGCGCTAAGGAGAGCACTGTGAGCGGCACAATCGTCTTTGCGCGAAGAAGCCGCTTCTTGGGCTCCGGCAGCCGGCGAGAGCGGCAGCTTCGGGAAGGTGAAGAAGCAAGCTGTACAACACTGGGATTGTGTGCGCACCTTGCCAACTGATAGAAAACAGTACCTTTGCACTCTCCTGACTTTTCCAATCACAGGAACATTCGATTGGAAGCTGTTTTGGACAACTTTTCTTTTCTTCCTGCCAAACACTTGGCAGACATCCGTGCAACTTCTAGAACACGATGGGAGATGTTTTCTGTGCTGGCACAGTTTTTCCTAGCCAGACATAGTGGAAAAGCGTTTTGCTAAGATGTAGACTACAAAAGACGCGAAAGACGAAGGTAGGATGCTCTCCGGAGGTAAGAGCCGCTGCCGGGCGTCTTTCGGCAGAAGCCGCGCTAAGGAGAGCACTGTGAGCGGCACAATCGTCTTTGCGCGAAGAAGCCGCTTCTTGGGCTCCGGCAGCCGGCGAGAGCGGCAGCTTCGGGAAGGTGAAGAAGCAAGCTGTACAACACTGGGATTGTGTGCGCACCTTGCCAACTGATAGAAAACAGTACCTTTGCACTCTCCTGACTTTTCCAATCACAGGAACATTCGATTGGAAGCTGTTTTGGACAACTTTTCTTTTCTTCCTGCCAAACACTTGGCAGACATCCGTGCAACTTCTAGAACACGATGGGAGATGTTTTCTGTGCTGGCACAGTTTTTCCTAGCCAGACATAGTGGAAAAGCGTTTTGCTAAGATGTAGACTACAAAAGACGCGAAAGACGAAGGTAGGATGCTCTCCGGAGGTAAGAGCCGCTGCCGGGCGTCTTTCGGCAGAAGCCGCGCTAAGGAGAGCACTGTGAGCGGCACAATCGTCTTTGCGCGAAGAAGCCGCTTCTTGGGCTCCGGCAGCCGGCGAGAGCGGCAGCTTCGGGAAGGTGAAGAAGCAAGCTGTACAACACTGGGATTGTGTGCGCACCTTGCCAACTGATAGAAAACAGTACCTTTGCACTCTCCTGACTTTTCCAATCACAGGAACATTCGATTGGAAGCTGTTTTGGACAACTTTTCTTTTCTTCCTGCCAAACACTTGGCAGACATCCGTGCAACTTCTAGAACACGATGGGAGATGTTTTCTGTGCTGGCACAGTTTTTCCTAGCCAGACATAGTGGAAAAGCGTTTTGCTAAGATGTAGACTACAAAAGACGCGAAAGACGAAGGTAGGATGCTCTCCGGAGGTAAGAGCCGCTGCCGGGCGTCTTTCGGCAGAAGCCGCGCTAAGGAGAGCACTGTGAGCGGCACAATCGTCTTTGCGCGAAGAAGCCGCTTCTTGGGCTCCGGCAGCCGGCGAGAGCGGCAGCTTCGGGAAGGTGAAGAAGCAAGCTGTACAACACTGGGATTGTGTGCGCACCTTGCCAACTGATAGAAAACAGTACCTTTGCACTCTCCTGACTTTTCCAATCACAGGAACATTCGATTGGAAGCTGTTTTGGACAACTTTTCTTTTCTTCCTGCCAAACACTTGGCAGACATCCGTGCAACTTCTAGAACACGATGGGAGATGTTTTCTGTGCTGGCACAGTTTTTCCTAGCCAGACATAGTGGAAAAGCGTTTTGCTAAGATGTAGACTACAAAAGACGCGAAAGACGAAGGTAGGATGCTCTCCGGAGGTAAGAGCCGCTGCCGGGCGTCTTTCGGCAGAAGCCGCGCTAAGGAGAGCACTGTGAGCGGCACAATCGTCTTTGCGCGAAGAAGCCGCTTCTTGGGCTCCGGCAGCCGGCGAGAGCGGCAGCTTCGGGAAGGTGAAGAAGCAAGCTGTACAACACTGGGATTGTGTGCGCACCTTGCCAACTGATAGAAAACAGTACCTTTGCACTCTCCTGACTTTTCCAATCACAGGAACATTCGATTGGAAGCTGTTTTGGACAACTTTTCTTTTCTTCCTGCCAAAAACTTGGCAGACATCCGTGCAACTTCTAGAACACGATGGGAGATGTTTTCTGTGCTGGCACAGTTTTTCCTAGCCAGACATAGTGGAAAAGCGTTTTGCTAAGATGTAGACTACAAAAGACGCGAAAGACGAAGGTAGGATGCTCTCCGGAGGTAAGAGCCGCTGCCGGGCGTCTTTCGGCAGAAGCCGCGCTAAGGAGAGCACTGTGAGCGGCACAATCGTCTTTGCGCGAAGAAGCCGCTTCTTGGGCTCCGGCAGCCGGCGAGAGCGGCAGCTTCGGGAAGGTGAAGAAGCAAGCTGTACAACACTGGGATTGTGTGCGCACCTTGCCAACTGATAGAAAACAGTACCTTTGCACTCTCCTGACTTTTCCAATCACAGGAACATTCGATTGGAAGCTGTTTTGGACAACTTTTCTTTTCTTCCTGCCAAACACTTGGCAGACATCCGTGCAACTTCTAGAACACGATGGGAGATGTTTTCTGTGCTGGCACAGTTTTTCCTAGCCAGACATAGTGGAAAAGCGTTTTGCTAAGATGTAGACTACAAAAGACGCGAAAGACGAAGGTAGGATGCTCTCCGGAGGTAAGAGCCGCTGCCGGGCGTCTTTCGGCAGAAGCCGCGCTAAGGAGAGCACTGTGAGCGGCACAATCGTCTTTGCGCGAAGAAGCCGCTTCTTGGGCTCCGGCAGCCGGCGAGAGCGGCAGCTTCGGGAAGGTGAAGAAGCAAGCTGTACAACACTGGGATTGTGTGCGCACCTTGCCAACTGATAGAAAACAGTACCTTTGCACTCTCCTGACTTTTCCAATCACAGGAACATTCGATTGGAAGCTGTTTTGGACAACTTTTCTTTTCTTCCTGCCAAACACTTGGCAGACATCCGTGCAACTTCTAGAACACGATGGGAGATGTTTTCTGTGCTGGCACAGTTTTTCCTAGCCAGACATAGTGGAAAAGCGTTTTGCTAAGATGTAGACTACAAAAGACGCGAAAGACGAAGGTAGGATGCTCTCCGGAGGTAAGAGCCGCTGCCGGGCGTCTTTCGGCAGAAGCCGCGCTAAGGAGAGCACTGTGAGCGGCACAATCGTCTTTGCGCGAAGAAGCCGCTTCTTGGGCTCCGGCAGCCGGCGAGAGCGGCAGCTTCGGGAAGGTGAAGAAGCAAGCTGTACAACACTGGGATTGTGTGCGCACCTTGCCAACTGATAGAAAACAGTACCTTTGCACTCTCCTGACTTTTCCAATCACAGGAACATTCGATTGGAAGCTGTTTTGGACAACTTTTCTTTTCTTCCTGCCAAACACTTGGCAGACATCCGTGCAACTTCTAGAACACGATGGGAGATGTTTTCTGTGCTGGCACAGTTTTTCCTAGCCAGACATAGTGGAAAAGCGTTTTGCTAAGATGTAGACTACAAAAGACGCGAAAGACGAAGGTAGGATGCTCTCCGGAGGTAAGAGCCGCTGCCGGGCGTCTTTCGGCAGAAGCCGCGCTAAGGAGAGCACTGTGAGCGGCACAATCGTCTTTGCGCGAAGAAGCCGCTTCTTGGGCTCCGGCAGCCGGCGAGAGCGGCAGCTTCGGGAAGGTGAAGAAGCAAGCTGTACAACACTGGGATTGTGTGCGCACCTTGCCAACTGATAGAAAACAGTACCTTTGCACTCTCCTGACTTTTCCAATCACAGGAACATTCGATTGGAAGCTGTTTTGGACAACTTTTCTTTTCTTCCTGCCAAACACTTGGCAGACATCCGTGCAACTTCTAGAACACGATGGGAGATGTTTTCTGTGCTGGCACAGTTTTTCCTAGCCAGACATAGTGGAAAAGCGTTTTGCTAAGATGTAGACTACAAAAGACGCGAAAGACGAAGGTAGGATGCTCTCCGGAGGTAAGAGCCGCTGCCGGGCGTCTTTCGGCAGAAGCCGCGCTAAGGAGAGCACTGTGAGCGGCACAATCGTCTTTGCGCGAAGAAGCCGCTTCTTGGGCTCCGGCAGCCGGCGAGAGCGGCAGCTCGGGAAGGTGAAGAAGCAAGCTGTACAACACTGGGATTGTGTGCGCACCTTGCCAACTGATAGAAAACAGTACCTTTGCACTCTCCTGACTTTTCCAATCACAGGAACATTCGATTGGAAGCTGTTTTGGACAACTTTTCTTTTCTTCCTGCCAAACACTTGGCAGACATCCGTGCAACTTCTAGAACACGATGGGAGATGTTTTCTGTGCTGGCACAGTTTTTCCTAGCCAGACATAGTGGAAAAGCGTTTTGCTAAGATGTAGACTACAAAAGACGCGAAAGACGAAGGTAGGATGCTCTCCGGAGGTAAGAGCCGCTGCCGGGCGTCTTTCGGCAGAAGCCGCGCTAAGGAGAGCACTGTGAGCGGCACAATCGTCTTTGCGCGAAGAAGCCGCTTCTTGGGCTCCGGCAGCCGGCGAGAGCGGCAGCTTCGGGAAGGTGAAGAAGCAAGCTGTACAACACTGGGATTGTGTGCGCACCTTGCCAACTGATAGAAAACAGTACCTTTGCACTCTCCTGACTTTTCCAATCACAGGAACATTCGATTGGAAGCTGTTTTGGACAACTTTTCTTTTCTTCCTGCCAAACACTTGGCAGACATCCGTGCAACTTCTAGAACACGATGGGAGATGTTTTCTGTGCTGGCACAGTTTTTCCTAGCCAGACATAGTGGAAAAGCGTTTTGCTAAGATGTAGACTACAAAAGACGCGAAAGACGAAGGTAGGATGCTCTCCGGAGGTAAGAGCCGCTGCCGGGCGTCTTTCGGCAGAAGCCGCGCTAAGGAGAGCACTGTGAGCGGCACAATCGTCTTTGCGCGAAGAAGCCGCTTCTTGGGCTCCGGCAGCCGGCGAGAGCGGCAGCTTCGGGAAGGTGAAGAAGCAAGCTGTACAACACTGGGATTGTGTGCGCACCTTGCCAACTGATAGAAAACAGTACCTTTGCACTCTCCTGACTTTTCCAATCACAGGAACATTCGATTGGAAGCTGTTTTGGACAACTTTTCTTTTCTTCCTGCCAAACACTTGGCAGACATCCGTGCAACTTCTAGAACACGATGGGAGATGTTTTCTGTGCTGGCACAGTTTTTCCTAGCCAGACATAGTGGAAAAGCGTTTTGCTAAGATGTAGACTACAAAAGACGCGAAAGACGAAGGTAGGATGCTCTCCGGAGGTAAGAGCCGCTGCCGGGCGTCTTTCGGCAGAAGCCGCGCTAAGGAGAGCACTGTGAGCGGCACAATCGTCTTTGCGCGAAGAAGCCGCTTCTTGGGCTCCGGCAGCCGGCGAGAGCGGCAGCTTCGGGAAGGTGAAGAAGCAAGCTGTACAACACTGGGATTGTGTGCGCACCTTGCCAACTGATAGAAAACAGTACCTTTGCACTCTCCTGACTTTTCCAATCACAGGAACATTCGATTGGAAGCTGTTTTGGACAACTTTTCTTTTCTTCCTGCCAAACACTTGGCAGACATCCGTGCAACTTCTAGAACACGATGGGAGATGTTTTCTGTGCTGGCACAGTTTTTCCTAGCCAGACATAGTGGAAAAGCGTTTTGCTAAGATGTAGACTACAAAAGACGCGAAAGACGAAGGTAGGATGCTCTCCGGAGGTAAGAGCCGCTGCCGGGCGTCTTTCGGCAGAAGCCGCGCTAAGGAGAGCACTGTGAGCGGCACAATCGTCTTTGCGCGAAGAAGCCGCTTCTTGGGCTCCGGCAGCCGGCGAGAGCGGCAGCTTCGGGAAGGTGAAGAAGCAAGCTGTACAACACTGGGATTGTGTGCGCACCTTGCCAACTGATAGAAAACAGTACCTTTGCACTCTCCTGACTTTTCCAATCACAGGAACATTCGATTGGAAGCTGTTTTGGACAACTTTTCTTTTCTTCCTGCCAAACACTTGGCAGACATCCGTGCAACTTCTAGAACACGATGGGAGATGTTTTCTGTGCTGGCACAGTTTTTCCTAGCCAGACATAGTGGAAAAGCGTTTTGCTAAGATGTAGACTACAAAAGACGCGAAAGACGAAGGTAGGATGCTCTCCGGAGGTAAGAGCCGCTGCCGGGCGTCTTTCGGCAGAAGCCGCGCTAAGGAGAGCACTGTGAGCGGCACAATCGTCTTTGCGCGAAGAAGCCGCTTCTTGGGCTCCGGCAGCCGGCGAGAGCGGCAGCTTCGGGAAGGTGAAGAAGCAAGCTGTACAACACTGGGATTGTGTGCGCACCTTGCCAACTGATAGAAAACAGTACCTTTGCACTCTCCTGACTTTTCCAATCACAGGAACATTCGATTGGAAGCTGTTTTGGACAACTTTTCTTTTCTTCCTGCCAAACACTTGGCAGACATCCGTGCAACTTCTAGAACACGATGGGAGATGTTTTCTGTGCTGGCACAGTTTTTCCTAGCCAGACATAGTGGAAAAGCGTTTTGCTAAGATGTAGACTACAAAGACGCGAAAGACGAAGGTAGGATGCTCTCCGGAGGTAAGAGCCGCTGCCGGGCGTCTTTCGGCAGAAGCCGCGCTAAGGAGAGCACTGTGAGCGGCACAATCGTCTTTGCGCGAAGAAGCCGCTTCTTGGGCTCCGGCAGCCGGCGAGAGCGGCAGCTTCGGGAAGGTGAAGAAGCAAGCTGTACAACACTGGGATTGTGTGCGCACCTTGCCAACTGATAGAAAACAGTACCTTTGCACTCTCCTGACTTTTCCAATCACAGGAACATTCGATTGGAAGCTGTTTTGGACAACTTTTCTTTTCTTCCTGCCAAACACTTGGCAGACATCCGTGCAACTTCTAGAACACGATGGGAGATGTTTTCTGTGCTGGCACAGTTTTTCCTAGCCAGACATAGTGGAAAAGCGTTTTGCTAAGATGTAGACTACAAAAGACGCGAAAGACGAAGGTAGGATGCTCTCCGGAGGTAAGAGCCGCTGCCGGGCGTCTTTCGGCAGAAGCCGCGCTAAGGAGAGCACTGTGAGCGGCACAATCGTCTTTGCGCGAAGAAGCCGCTTCTTGGGCTCCGGCAGCCGGCGAGAGCGGCAGCTTCGGGAAGGTGAAGAAGCAAGCTGTACAACACTGGGATTGTGTGCGCACCTTGCCAACTGATAGAAAACAGTACCTTTGCACTCTCCTGACTTTTCCAATCACAGGAACATTCGATTGGAAGCTGTTTTGGACAACTTTTCTTTTCTTCCTGCCAAACACTTGGCAGACATCCGTGCAACTTCTAGAACACGATGGGAGATGTTTTCTGTGCTGGCACAGTTTTTCCTAGCCAGACATAGTGGAAAAGCGTTTTGCTAAGATGTAGACTACAAAAGACGCGAAAGACGAAGGTAGGATGCTCTCCGGAGGTAAGAGCCGCTGCCGGGCGTCTTTCGGCAGAAGCCGCGCTAAGGAGAGCACTGTGAGCGGCACAATCGTCTTTGCGCGAAGAAGCCGCTTCTTGGGCTCCGGCAGCCGGCGAGAGCGGCAGCTCGGGAAGGTGAAGAAGCAAGCTGTACAACACTGGGATTGTGTGCGCACCTTGCCAACTGATAGAAAACAGTACCTTTGCACTCTCCTGACTTTTCCAATCACAGGAACATTCGATTGGAAGCTGTTTTGGACAACTTTTCTTTTCTTCCTGCCAAACACTTGGCAGACATCCGTGCAACTTCTAGAACACGATGGGAGATGTTTTCTGTGCTGGCACAGTTTTTCCTAGCCAGACATAGTGGAAAAGCGTTTTGCTAAGATGTAGACTACAAAAGACGCGAAAGACGAAGGTAGGATGCTCTCCGGAGGTAAGAGCCGCTGCCGGGCGTCTTTCGGCAGAAGCCGCGCTAAGGAGAGCACTGTGAGCGGCACAATCGTCTTTGCGCGAAGAAGCCGCTTCTTGGGCTCCGGCAGCCGGCGAGAGCGGCAGCTTCGGGAAGGTGAAGAAGCAAGCTGTACAACACTGGGATTGTGTGCGCACCTTGCCAACTGATAGAAAACAGTACCTTTGCACTCTCCTGACTTTTCCAATCACAGGAACATTCGATTGGAAGCTGTTTTGGACAACTTTTCTTTTCTTCCTGCCAAACACTTGGCAGACATCCGTGCAACTTCTAGAACACGATGGGAGATGTTTTCTGTGCTGGCACAGTTTTTCCTAGCCAGACATAGTGGAAAAGCGTTTTGCTAAGATGTAGACTACAAAGAGACGCGAAAGACGAAGGTAGGATGCTCTCCGGAGGTAAGAGCCGCTGCCGGGCGTCTTTCGGCAGAAGCCGCGCTAAGGAGAGCACTGTGAGCGGCACAATCGTCTTTGCGCGAAGAAGCCGCTTCTTGGGCTCCGGCAGCCGGCGAGAGCGGCAGCTTCGGGAAGGTGAAGAAGCAAGCTGTACAACACTGGGATTGTGTGCGCACCTTGCCAACTGATAGAAAACAGTACCTTTGCACTCTCCTGACTTTTCCAATCACAGGAACATTCGATTGGAAGCTGTTTTGGACAACTTTTCTTTTCTTCCTGCCAAACACTTGGCAGACATCCGTGCAACTTCTAGAACACGATGGGAGATGTTTTCTGTGCTGGCACAGTTTTTCCTAGCCAGACATAGTGGAAAAGCTTTTTGCGAGGTGTAGATGAGAAGAGGAGCTAAAGACGAAGGTAGGATGCTCTCCGGAGGTAAGAGCCGCTGCCGGGCGTCTTTCGGCAGAAGCCGCGCTAAGGAGAGCCCTGTGAGCGGCACAATCGTCTTTGCGCGAAGAAGCCGCTTCTTGGGCTCCGGCAGCCGGCGAGAGCGGCAGCTTCGGGAAGGTGAAGAAGCAAGCTGTACAACACTGGGATTGTGTGCGCACCTTGCCAACTGATAGAAAACAGTACCTTTGCACTCTCCTGACTTTTCCAATCACAGGGAACATTCGATTGGAAGCTGTTTTGGACAACTTTCTTTCTTCCTGCCAAACACTTGGCAGACATCCGTGCAACTTCTAGAACACGATGGGAGATGTTTTCTGTGCTGGCACAGTTTTTCCTAGCCAGACATAGTGGAAAAGCGTTTTGCTAAGATGTAGACTACAAAAGACGCGAAAGACGAAGGTAGGATGCTCTCCGGAGGTAAGAGCCGCTGCCGGGCGTCTTTCGGCAGAAGCCGCGCTAAGGAGAGCCCTGTGAGCGGCACAATCGTCTTTGCGCGAAGAAGCCGCTTCTTGGCTCCGGCAGCCGGCGAGAGCGGCAGCTTCGGGAAGGTGAAGAAGCAAGCTGTACAACACTGGGATTGTGTGCGCACCTTGCCAACTGATAGAAAACAGTACCTTTGCACTCTCCTGACTTTTCAATCACAGGAACATTCGATTGGAAGCTGTTTTGGACAACTA